>NC_091295.1:60539594-60652094 GCF_038502225.1 Cherax quadricarinatus | reverse complement strand
CTCCAACATGGCGCTGAATAGCAGAAGAAGAATCAACACTGTCTGCATTGAGATGATCCGTGGTGCTGTCACAGGATCCAACATGGATTTATTATTACCAGCGATCATTCGCGATACCTATGGTATAGCAAATGAGGAGATATGTGGTGTCGCATTAAATGGAATGACAAGAATCTTCGTTAAGATGACGTCTGCACAAGTCTACGAGGCAGTGGTCGACAAGTATCAGGAGACCATCATACAGGTTAATACAGCTGTGTCGGTGAGACTTCATGATGTATCTCGACATTACACCTGGGTAAAAATCAGGAATGTGCCTTTTGAGGCGACTGATTTTGATATTACCAGTGAACTGCGTACTTATGGGACGGTTCACGTAGCCACAGCAGGGAGATGGGCAACTGGACCGTATGCAGGTGCGCTGGAAGGCGCGTATACAGTTAAAATGACTCTTCGGCACCCTATTCCTTCATATATTGTGTTGAAAGAATTAAGGACTCAAGTCTATGTAACGTATGCGGGGCAACAACGTACGTGTCGGCTATGTGGGTCATATGACCACATCGCGGCGCAGTGTGAGAAACGAAGCGGGTACCCGGCACAACAGCAACGGCAACAGCAGCAACAGCAACAGCAGCAACAGCAGCAACAGCAGCCAGTGGACGAGGTTGGCGATGAGCGAGAACAGTCTCTTGCTACACCGCCCCAACAACGGTTGTCATGGAGTGAGGAGGTAGACAAAGAAAAGGAGCTTGAATCGCCAGTTGTAACGCTACAAGGAGAATCTCAGTCATTGGACATACATAAGGTTTTTGAGGAGAGACTACCTAATATGGGTGAAGAAGTGGCGGCGTCTTTGGTAAAGGCGTTGGATGACTTGTTAGAGGAATCGGTCCTAGATCAGGTGGAAGACCCAGGCTCAGTTCTGGGGAAGGCTGTGAATGATGGTATGGCCGAAGATGACGGTTTGTCGACGAGAGAGTCTACAGGATTGAAGGTGCATGCAGTAGAGGTGGAGGTGCATCAGGACGGTGCTTCTGATGTCAAAATGCAGGTGGAGGGCGGGACACGAAAGAGGACTGCAGCATCATCGGATTCTGATGATGTGCTAACTCCTGCCCAACGCCCTGGGAAAAAGTCTTGGGTGGAGGTACAGAAGAGAGGGAATGGTGAACCCAAGGATCAAGGGATTGCAAAGGTGATTCCCAACAAAGGGGGGAGGGACAGAGGTGTTGCAAAACGAACTGGGGTAAAGTCAATGCCGGGGACAAAAGGAAAACCCATTTGTTGAATTCAAGTGTTTTACTATAAATATTAACGGGTTGAGAGCTGAGAGGAAGCTTAAGTGGTTTAATGAGTATTTGGTGCGACTTGGTGTGGATGTGGTATTCTTACAGGAACATAATTTTAGGCCTGGTTATGAGTTGGATATGAGTGGTTATAATGTGTACATGGAACATGCGACGCGTTTGAAAGGTGGGGCTGCCATTTTGGTAAAGGAAACTAGCCCGTTTATAGTAAGGCGTAGTGAAGGGGGGGAGGGGAGGGTAATTAGGGTGGATGGAACTTGGGGTAGGGTTCCCATTAGTTTAGTATGTGTATATGGTCCGGCTGAGGGTGACGTGAGTATTAAAACTAAATTTGTTCGGGACGTGCTGGTCTATTTTTTACGTGGTTTACCGAATGTTGCAATAATAGGCGGAGATTGGAATTGCGTGATACGTCGTAAAGATGTGGAGCCCAGAGGTGCGGGGTGTTGTTTGGGTATATTGGGGGATATATTGACCGGGGTGGGGTTAAAGGATGTGTGTGGGGGGGGAGGGATGGTAGAGCATACCTTCATTAAACGAGGTTATGCGGCGAGGTTGGACCGAATGTACGTGCCTTGTGCGGTTACTGTGCGGAGGGTGGATGTGATAGATGTGGTTTTTTCCGATCATAGAGGAGTGGTAATAGATGTGGATATTGAGGGTGTGCCTCGGAGGGGTCCATCATTTTGGAAATTGAATGTAAAGTTATTAAAGGAAGAGGATAGTCTTTTGTCTTTTGGACATATGTGGGATCGTTTAGTGGTAGAAGCTCCAGGGGATGTTGCCATGGTTAATTGGTGGGAAACAATAGCTAAAAAACGTATTAAGGAATATTATATTAATCGAGGGAAGAGATATAATCAGTTACAATACGGTTTTCAAAAATATTTAGAGGGGCAGTTGCGCGAATGTTATGCACAAATTAATGCTAATTATCCTGTTATTGAAATTGAAAGTTTGAAGGAAAATATCCGGAATTTACAAAATGAGAGGTTTGATGGGGAAAGGCTTAAGGGCGGGATTGAGGAGGTTTTGTGGGGAGATCGGCCGTCGGCGTGTGTGTTGCGGAGTCAACACACACGTCGCAAGGCAATGGAGTTAATGGGGTTGAATGTTCAGGTAGGTATGCAAGGGTATAAAGTGGACCAGGTGTTGACGACGACTGAGGGTATGAGTGGGTATATTGATGCTTGGGTTAAGTTGAAAACGCAAAGTGTGGGAATAAGTGAAATAGCATTACAGTCAATTGGAAGGTTTGTGCAGTGTGAGTTGACAGAGCATGATCGATTCGTTTTGGAAGGGCCGATAACGGAGTGCGAGACATGGGAAGCTTTATCCGGGGCGCAATTAGGAAAGGCACCAGGAATTGATGGGTTGCCCAGTGACTTTTATCTCCAAAATTGGAGCGTTTTAAAAGAATTTTTGGTAAGATTATTCAATATCATTAAGCGGGATCGGGTTTTAGGGGCACAGCAGCGGATGGCTGTGGTCGTTTTAGTGCCTAAAGGTGAGCCATTAACAGTTAAAGACTATCGTGCTATTTCGTTATTGTGTGGTGATTATAAGATTTTTGCAAGAATTTTAGCTAACAGAATAAAAAAGGTCCTGGGTAAAGTGATCGATAAGGGACAATATGGGGTGCCGGGAAGGTCTATGTATGACGGGCATGGTTTGATTAGAAGTTTTATTGAAGAAAGAGTAAAATTGGGAGTGGGGGGGGTGTTGGCTATAGATTGGGAGGCGGCATATGATAGTGTAGAAAGGGAAGCGTTATGGAAGATTATGAGATGGCAGGGGTTTGGAGAGGAAATTATATCATGGGCCAAATTAATGTATCAAGATGCATCCTTGCGGGTGCAGGTAAATGGAAGGTTAGGAGAACAAATTCAGATGAGCAGGGGTCTACGTCAAGGTTGTCCCCTTTCACAAATATTTTTTGCGTGTTTACAGGATCCCTTTTATAGAGGAATTAGGGTCTTATTGGCAGCAAATGGGGTTGGTGACGAAAGGGGTGGGGGGGCTGGCATTGTTGGATATGTTGATGACACAACGATTTTAGTAAGTGGTAACAGGGATTTGCCTCGGGTGGAAAAGTTAGTAAATGTTTTTGAAAAGGCTTCTGGCATGTCAATTAATAAGGAGAAAACGAAGTATATGGATCTTGGAGATAGGTTAAGTGAGGAATGTGAAGTAGTTGAAAGGTGGAAAAAGGTGGACCAATTACTGATATGTGGGATCGTTTATGTAAGTGATATCAAGTTAGCACAACAAATAAATTCAGTGCGTATTGTAGATGGTGTACTGAAGCGCCTCAGTGGTTTACGAGCTGCACACTTAACTTTGCATCAAAGAGTAATTACAACGAATGTCCTATTATATAGTAAACTTTGGCATGTAGCAGCAATATATCCGATACTTCGTAGTGAGATACAAAGGTTACAAAAGCGCGTTTTTAGATTCATTTGGGGTACTGGAAGCGAATGGTTAGGTAGAGCGGTTGTCACACTCCCGGTTGGCCGTGGAGGGCTGGGTCTTATAGCTGTTGAAAAGAGGATTATGAGTGTGTATTTGAAACGTAGTTATAAGCGGGAGGGGGGGGCGAGGGAAGGCGGACTTTATAAGATACGTCAGGATATGCAACGGTGGTGGGTGGGTAGGGAGTTCATAATAGGTGAGGCAATGTTACGGGTCCTCATAAACATGAGCGATCCTTCACATATTAAATTGGGAAACCTTGATGGGGTGGAAGGTAAGGCAGTGGTAGCAGTGGTAGAAGGTGTTTATCCGATGTATGATTGGCGTAATATCTGGGGGCGTTTGAACAAATTACGTTTAAAACCTAAAGTACGAGAAGTAATGTATAGATTTTTACATGGGATCTTACCGTCTGGAATGGTTTTATTCCATAAGAGAATACGGGAGGATGGGATATGCAAGGCTTGTGGTGGATGGGAGACTGTTTTCCATATAGTGTATTTTTGCGAATGTATTGAACTAATAAGGGTTTGGTTGGGTAAGGTAATAAGGTTAGTGGGAGGGGGGGGTTTGCAGGTGTTGAGGGTTTTAAGCTTAGACATAGGTGGGGTGAATCAGATGGTAGAGAATGCGGTAGGGTATATAATTACAGATTATATTTATATGTCTTGGGCTATGAGAGGAGCGAACGTGTGTGAAAGAATTAATGCATTAACAGCAACTTTTTATAGGACAAAGTGTAGAAATAAGGAGGTGTATGGGGGGAGATGGGAGAGGGATTTAAGTGAGGGTTATAGGAATTTCACTTTACAGGATTTACGGGAGTTGAAAGGCAGGTAAGGGGGATGAAATGGGCTGGTTTCCTAGAATGGGCGGTAGCATGATGAGTTTGATGAATGTTATATGAGGTATGGCTGGGGTGCAATTTTAACATTATTTGTTCCGAGTGTGTCAAGTACAATACAGTTATATTTGGAATTATCGACTTATAACTATGTATGTGTATGTGTGTATATATATGCATGTGTTGTATGTGTGTGTGTATTTGTGTATGTATGTGTATGTGTGTATGTATGTATGTATATATGTATGTGTATGTGTATGTATGTGTATATATATATATGTATATGTATATATATATGTATATGTATGTATATGTATGTATTGTATGTATGTTTACTTTCTTGTATATACCATTAATGGTTTTTCTCATGAACATTTTCAATGATATATAATACATATTTTCTATGAGCATTTATGATTTTGATACAATGTGTAAATGTCAAAATGGCTTTTTATGTTCCAGTTTAATTTACAATTGTATTTTTGTAAGCACAATTGATTTGGTGCCAATAGAAGTATGTAGTTTAAGAGTTTTACGAACCCTTGAAGTTGTAAGAATTGGATGAAGTTATTCATGGTTGAGTTGACGTAATATTATAACTGACGTTGTAAGTGATTGTGTTCAATTAGACAACATACTTTATATACTTATTTATATGTATGTACATGTATGTACATTGAAGTCTGATTTTAAAGGTGAAGAGTGGGTTTTCCTTTTTTGTTTTTTTTTTCTCTTTATGGTAATACAAGGTTGTATCATGTACACCAACAAATATGGTTAGGGGAATGTGGTAAAATTTTCGTGTTGATTAGACATTTATAATACAGATGAAATACTAGGCTTAGGTTAGGGTAAATTTATGATAATTGTGAAAAAAAAAAAAAAAAAAAAAAAAAAAAAAAAAAAAAAAAATTATTGTCATATCACTTATGTATATTCAAAGGGAGCAGAAGTTTTTCATACTACTGTTGTGTATGTTAAAAACATACAGATTATTAAACAACTGTTGTGTACATGATGTAATAGCCCAAAGATTTGTTTAACCAGCTATATGTTTATGCTCTTAGCAGAAACACAGGTTTATTAAACCATTGATGTGTACTATGTTAATGGCGCCCAGGTTTGTCAAACCACTCACGCGTGTTCGATATTAATAAGAGTGTCGCTATAAACACAAGGCTTCTACACCGGTAGTTCTGTTGTTTTTACAGTAACGTTATAATTCTTAATGGAAATAAAATTATCTTATAAACCATATTTTGAATGCATACAATAATCATAGCCATTTTATGTAACGTTAGAAAATATATATAACAAGATATTTAGTATGGTTATCTAAGTGGTCTAACCCAGTGACATGTAATAGATATAATTTAGCGACTACACATGACTCTGTGTTACCCCCTAATTAGATACCACTGGGTTACACCCTAATTAGATACCACTGGGTTACACCCTAATTAGATACCACTGGGTTACACCCTAATTAGATACCACTGGGTTACACCCTAATTAGATACCACTGGGTTACACCCTAATTAGATACCACTGGGTTACACCCTAATTAGATACCACTGGGTTACACCCTAATTAGATACCACTGGGTTACACCCTAATTAGATACCACTGGGTTACACCCTAATTAGATACCACTGGGTTACACCCTAATTAGATACCACTGGGTTACACCCTAATTAGATACCACTGGGTTACACCCTAATTAGATACCACTGGGTTACACCCTAATTAGATACCACTGGGTTACACCCTAATTAGATACCACTGGGTTACACCCTAATTAGATACCACTGGGTTACACTATAATTAGGTACCACTGTGTTACATCCTATTTAGATAGCATTTTGTTACCCCCTAATTAGATAGCACTGGGTAACCCCCTATTTAGATCACATTGAGTTTTAATGAGTATTCATCTATCCCCTTAATATATATTGAAAATAAAGTTCTTGGCTAAAATTATATTAGTACGGAATGCAGATGAAATATCGTTAACGACGTCAAGCTTTGCGGATTCGCTCCACCGTCTCAAGAAATTCTCTTTATTAAGTTAGGTGTTCACCGTCGTTTGGCAAAGTTAGACATGATGGAAGCTGTGTTATGTTTCTCTCTTACGTGGTCAAGATGTAAATAAAACTTCCGAATAAGTGCATTTGTGTCCGCTTCTCATTCTAAGTAACTAAATGTTTTCAGTAAGAATTATCATAACTAAATCGCAGTGACATCGGTTTACCATGTATTAGATTTGACGTTTTCAAACACTGTATGTTGTATAAAAAATCAGTGTTGGGGTGTTAGAAGTATATTTTATGTTACGTCAATAACCTCAATGTTGGGATGTTATCTTATATTTTATGTTGCATAAATGATATCAATGTGTTGGAAGAATCTTTTATGTTGCATCAGTAACCTCATTCTCGATGAATGTGATACATGTGCATCAGCTGTGGTCATCACTGAAATGTGTTTCGTCAACCTGGAGCAAGACATCTTATAAATAGAAATATACAAGTTTTGCACATGTGTCTTACTCATCAACTTGTTGGAATTATAATACGTTGAGAAAAATAAAGACGTCAGCACTGGAGTGAAAGAAGTATAAGTTATTCTGCGTTTTTTTTTTATCTTTGAGTTATGTTTATTACAGAATAAAAAGAAGACGCGTGTATATGGAGCAGGTCATGGTTAACGTCTGGCTCTTAAGTAGTTCTTTCTCGAGTCATGACAGAAAAAGCTCTAAGCAGAAGTAATCCTTGTTGTAAAACAATGATTGGCATTCATACTATTATCTCTTTTGCCATCTGCAAAAGCACAAAATCTGTAGGGATCGAATAGCGTCAGGGAAAAAAAGAGACCTTTAGGTCCGATCCAAGGAAAGGGAGGACAAATCCAGTTCCTAAATGTAAGATCTCGGTGTCATTACCTCTCTTCATGGACGTTAGAATCTTCCAGTTACTGTTGATGTCCATCGCACCAGGTACCAGACTAACATAAACAATAGTTTACTTGTATCCGTTTTCTATAAACGCAATGAACAAATTGGGACACTATCATGACTGGAACAATAAACAAATAACCCGCACATAGAGAGAGAAGCTGTCGACGACCATTTATAAGTCTGTCACACGAAGGTAAGGGAACCAGTATATATAGAAGAAGGGAGACAGAGACGGGACAGAGAGAGGAAGGAAGAAAGAAGGAAGTGCAGTAGTAGTGGTGGAGGTAATACTGGTAGTCGGTCCGAAACGTTGTCATAAGCTTCTCAGTTTCTTATGTGCGGGTTATTTGTGTAAAAACGTAATATTTATCTCATGGATTTTTTCCAGTTATCCACTAATAAAATTTTCTATGTCTCATGTAGACGCTATTTACAAAAATTGCACCATTTTTTTTAAATGGTCTTTTAAATCACTCACGTTTATTTAAATGTTTTTAAACCACGCATGGTATACTTAAATGGTATTATAACCATGCATTGTATATTTAGATGGCCTTATAAACCAGGCATGGCATATTTAAGTGGTTTTATGCATTTGCCGTGGTAATATGAAAAAAAATACGACCGGTTTGTACTAAGTAATCTTTCAAACCATGAACAGAATATTTAAAATATTCCGCTCATAGTGAAGTAAATTGGTCTTTTCAATCTTGAACAAAATATACATAAACTATTAACTTTTACGGAGTATTTAAATGGTATCTTAAACTACTCGGAATTTTCAAATTATTTTTAAAACTTTCTGTTCCTTGTAAATTTTTGATGGAGTATATAAATTGTCTTTTAAATTATGCACGGCGCATGTATATGGTCATTTTAAGCGAATATATGATTGCTGTTTCTCAAGCAATTTTTCTGAAATTTGTGTAACCTAACCTAACCTAACCTAACCTAACCTAACCTAACCTAACCTAACCTAACATAACCTAACCTAACCTAACCTAACCTAACCTAACCTAGAGAAATATGCAAACGACCTTAGTTGGTATCTTAGTGAATATATATGAGAACTATCCTAGGTGGGTAACTCATGCTAGGTGCGTATGTAACTGACCTAGGTGGTTATGTAATTGACCCTAGGTAAGTATGTAACTGACCCTAGGTAAGTATGTAACTGATCTAGGTGGGTATGTAACTGACCCAAGGTGGGTATGTAACTGACCCAAGGTGGTTATGTAACTGACCCTAGGTAAGTATGTAACTGACCCAAGGTGGTTATGTAACTGACCCAAGGTGGTTATGTAACTGACCCAAGGTGGGTATGTAACTGACCCAAGGTGGTTATGTAACTGACCCTAGGTAAGTATGTAACTGACCCTAGGTAAGTATGTAACTGATCTAGGTGGGTATGTAACTGACCCAAGGTGGGTATGTAACTGATCTAGGTGGGTATGTAACTGACCCAAGGTGGGTATGTAACTGACCCAAGGTGGTTATGTAACTGACCCTAGGTAAGTATGTAACTGACCCTAGGTAAGTATGTAACTGATCTAGGTGGGTATGTAACTGACCCAAGGTGGGTATGTAACTGACCTAGGTGGGTATGTAACTGACCTAGGTGGTTATGTAACTGACCCTAGGTAAGTATGCAACTGACCCTAGGTAAGTATGTAACTGATCTAGGTGGGTATGTAACTGACCCAAGGTGGGTATGTAACTGATCTAGGTGGGTATGTAACTGACCCAAGGTGGGTATGTAACTGACCTAGGTGGGTATGTAACAGACCCTAGGTGGGTATGTAACTGACCTAGGTGGGTATGTAACTGACCCTTGTTGGGTATGTAACCGACCCTAGGTGGGTATGTAACCGACCCTAGGTGGGTATGTAACCGACCCTAGGTGGGTATGTAACCGACCCTAGGTGGGTATGTAACCGACCCTAGGTGGGTATGTAACCGACCCTATGTGGGTATGTAACCGACCTTAGGTGGATGTATAAACGCCCTTATATGTGCAAATAAATGCCCATATGTGGTTATTTAAATCGAAATTTTATGCAATTTCAAAAGCTCTACATAGTATAGAAAAAATATGTAGAATGGCTACAGCTCTGTGGATGTGTTGCAGCTCTATGTGGAGATGTCTACATGTACATGTGGGTATGCAAATGAGTGTGTGTGTGATAACCGCACATCAAGGTTCAACCCTCTTCAAATATTATCGAATACCAATAATCCATTGACGGTAAATGCTTGCCACAGCTGACATGGTGGGGAAGGTGGGGAAGAGAAGGGTGAGGACGAAGAGGGTGGGGAAAGGAAGCTGGGGAAGAGGAGGTCAGGGAAGAGCAAAGTGGGGAAGAGGAGGAGGGGGAAAAGGAGGGTAGAGGAGAAGAGAGGGTTAGGGAATAGAGTATGAGAAGAAGGTTGGGGAATGGAGTGTGAGGAGAGGGTTGAGGAGGGTGAGGAGAAGGTTGGGGAGTGTGAGGAGAAGGTTGGGGAATGTGAGGAGAAGGTTGGGGAGTGTGAGGAGAAGGTTGGGGAGTGTGAGGAGAAGGTTGGGGAGTGTGAGGAGAAGGTTGGGGGGAGTGAGGATAAGGTTGGGGTTTGTGAGGTGAAGGTTGGGGAGTGTGAGGAGAGGGTTGGGGAGGGTGAGGAGAAGGTTGGGGAGTGTGAGGAGAAGGTTGGGGAGTGTGAGGAGAAGGTTGGGGAGTGGAGTGTGAGAAGGTTGGGGAGTGGAGTGTGAGAAGGTTGGGGAGTGGAGTGTGAGGAGAGGGTTGGGGAGTGGAGTGTGAGGAGAGGGTTGGGGAGTGGAGTGTGAGGAGAGGGTTGGGGAGTGGAGTGTGAGGAGAGGGTTGGGGAGTGGAGTGTGAGGAGAGGGCTGGGGAGTGGAGTGTGAGAAGAGGGTTGGGGAGGGGAGTGTGAGGAGAGGGTTGGGGAGGGGAGTGTGAGGAGAGGGTTGGGAAGGCAGGGGTCAGGTAGAGGGTAGGGAAGGCAGGGGTCAGGTAGAGGGTAGAGAAGGCAGGGGTCAGGTAGAGGGTAGGGAAGGTATGGTTAAGGTAGAGGGTAGGGAAGGCAGGGGTCAGGTAGAGAGTAGAGAAGGTAGGGTTATGATAGAGGGTAGGGAAGGTAGGGTTATGGTAGAGGGTAGGGAAGGTAGGGTTATGGTAGAGGGTAGGGAAGGTAGGGTTATGGTAGAGGGTAGGGAAGGTAGGGTTATGGTAGAGGGTAGGGAAACCAGGGGTCAGGTAGAGGGTGGAGAAGGTAGGGTTATGGTAGAGGGTAGGGAATGTAGGGTTGAGGTAGAGGGTAGGGAAGGCAGGGTAGAGGGCAGGGAAGGCACAGTTAAGGTAAAGGGTAGGGAAGTCAGGGGTCAGGTAAAGGGTAGGGAAGTCAGGGGTCAGGTAGAGGGCAGGGAAGGCAGGGTTAAGGTACAGGGCTAAGGAAGTCAGGGGTCAGGTAGAGGGTAGGGAAGGTATGGTTAAGGTAGAGGGTAGGGAAGGTATGGTTAAGGTAGAGGGCAGGGAAGGCAGGGTAGAGGGTAGGGAAGGCAGGGTAGAGGGTAGGGAAGGCAGGGTAGAGGGCAGGGAAGGCACAGTTAAGGTAGAGGGTAGGGAAGGCAGGGTAGAGGGTAGGGAAGGCTCAGTTAAGGTAGAGGGTAGGGAAGGCAGGGTAGAGGGTAGGGAAGGTATGGTTAAGGTAGAGGGCAGGGAAGGCAGGGTAGAGGGTAGGGAAGGCAGGGTAGAGGGTAGGGAAGGCAGGGTAGAGGGTAGGGAAGGCAGGGTAGAGGGTAGGGAAGGCAGGGTAGAGGGCAGGGAAGGCACAGTTAAGGTAGAGGGTAGGGAAGGCAGGGTAGAGGGTAGGGAAGGCAGGGTAGAGGGCAGGGAAGGCACAGTTAAGGTAGAGGGTAGGGAAGGCAGGGTAGAGGGTAGGGAAGGCAGGGTAGAGGGTAGGGAAGGCTCAGTTAAGGTAGAGGGTAGGGATGGTAGGGTAGAGGGTAGGGAAGTCAGGGCTCAGGTAAGGTAAATATAATATTTCCTGCTAGGAAATACAATATTTTCTCTCGCTTAAATTACAAGTAATAAATATTTAGTTTTAAACAAGATGAGTTATAATAACAATGTAATAGTTATGCTAGTATTATCTGAACTAAATTAAAATTGAAAGAGACAGATAATATCTCTTCAGCTTTTCTTTCCTTGTGTTAATTTACTCTGATATCTTAGGCTTTAGTCATGAATTCATATTCTTAGGTCTACGCGTAACAGTAACAGTTTCTTTAAAGCGTTAAATTTTTTTGAAGGAATGTATAGTTTTGCTAACTCAGTTGCATTAATGTAAAACGGATTTTCAGCTTAGGAATTAAAATAATCTTCAACATCAGTTTCAACCTTTTTTATGAAAACATCAGCAGTCCTCCAAGTCGTTTTGTGTATGGTCATCAGGTCCCTGACTCCTACAAATCTGTTACTATCGACAGTCCCACCATTCAATTTTCTCCGTACACTTGCAATATATTTTTTACTTTCATCTTATTTTTCATTATTCGCCTCTGTCATAATTAGTAATGTCTGCTTTTTTCACAAACCTCAGAGGCGTATAGTTATATGTTCTAGTATTAAGTAAATTCTCTTTATTTGGCGATTCTTGTAACTGCCTCTCTGCCGATGTGTTGATCGGTCCTCGTTTTCAAGACCTTGAATATTGTCCCTTTATACCCATCTCGGGGTCTGCTCGTGCCATTGCAGCATTAATACTACGGGAACTGGAGATAACTTCCAAACTTGTATCGTTAAGGGTTGACTTTCCTGAACACTATCAATCTCTGAATGCAATGACCATATTTATCGGTGGTGGTGCTTTATATTTTAACGTGCGTCAAACATTTTAAAATCTTAAGACTGCTTTTTTAAATTCCCTGTCATGCTCCGTTTTATCAGTTATCGTCTGCCTAACTGTATAAACCCTATTAAACACTTCAGACATGATTTCTAAAATATTTGGAAGCATACGACGTATAGTTAATTTTCTTGATCTCTCCAGCCAAATAAGTCAAGGGTGGTGAAATTTACTTTATCCTAATTGGTAGCATATTCTTCTGGGTTTCTTCGAAAATTTTCAAGCTTATTCAAGTGTTTGTAACCTCATTAAATAAATAATTACATCCTGCAGACCTTACTCATTTTTCAGAGTTACGCCTCCATAACAGCTCTTTCTTTAATAAGATAGTAAAGTTTTGGTTACCTTAATTTCGTGATGAGAGTACAGTGACTGGATAATATCACAGTGTTTCCATAGAGAAATAATGTTCAACTCCACTTAGACAACAGAATAAACAGTTTGTCTGTCACTCATCGTTGTCCCACGATTACCGCAACTGCGCAGAAGTAAACACAACTCTTCACTAGATCAGACCAGTGGAAGAATCATAAGTGTCTCCACATTAACATATTATTAGCACATGCTGCACTAAATCACATTGATCACAAAAAGTTTTGTAGAAAATCATGTTCATCAGAGTATTGCATCTGTGAAAAGTAAGACTTAATAAAGTTTATACAGCGCATCTATCTCGCGCAGTCGTTGAAGTGGTTGTAGTGGTGGTAGTGTAGGTGAGGCTGGGGATGATGCTCGTAGATATTTATGTAACTTTATCATAAGCAGTGAGGGTGTGGGCAGGTTTGTGGAGGATATTATATATATGATATACTATATACTACTGCATCATTAGTGGTTTTAATGATCGTTTTGGTGGTTGTGGTGGTTATATTTATGGTGTAAGTGGTTCTGATGGTGATGGTAGTTGCAATCGTAGTAGTGGTTGTGTTAGTGATGGTAGTAGTTACACATATATACTACTACAGCAAAAACTGCATATTACGAAGGCTTAAACTGCTTTTCGACCTCATTAAAAAACAATGCATTTACTATTAAAATTTCAAAGCTAAGTTCAAAATTGAGACACCTGAAAAAACTAATAAACTTCAAAATTAAAATGAATCTGCAAAAATAAAACTTGGAAAAACACTTAAGCAACGGTAAGCTTCAAAATTAAAATACCTGTAAAATTAAACTTAAAAAAAAAAAAACGCAAAGGGCAATCGAGCCTGAGCCCCTCTCCCTCTCCATGGCCCTCCAACATATATGTAAAAACGAGTGTGGATCATCTAGACTCAACTCAGTCCCAATGTTTATACTCCGTTGGTTCCATTCAGACCAAGCGTCTCTCGAGCACTGAGTACGAGGAGGGAGGGAGGGACCGAGAAATGGGAAGGGGAGGAGGGGGAGGAGGAAGTGGTGGTGGTGGTCGTCGTAGAAGAAGGCGAGTTAAAAGGAAGAGGACGTGGCAGATGGACGGGTAACGAGACGAGAGGGGAAATAGTGACCAGTGACTTAGCTTCTGGCACTTTCATCATCAAGCACCGTTGTTGTAACTGTTAATATGTGTCAGTTTCTGAAAAATTTAAGCAACCATTACAGTGAAATGTTATTCTTTTATTAGGTTACCTTAATTTAACCTATATTACAAAAACATTATTTCTTATTAACCTCTAATATCTAATTTACCCATAAAATGGCAAGACATGGGAAATTTTTTAGGAATACACCTTGACTACAATCCGAAATTCGTCGCTCACATCCAAAACATATAGAAGAAAATTGTTAAAAGTATGGTCATTATGACAAAAATACATTGTTTTTCAAGCAAAATGTACTACTCTCTATCTCACTTATGGTATCAGTGTTTGAAGAACTACAACAGATCAACTAGAACCAAACCATACCACGGGCGGGATTTGAACCCGCGGTCAGAGAGTCTCAAAACTCAAGACCGTCGCGTTAGCGACGGTCTGGAGTTTCGAGACTCTCATTACGATTTCGTGAGTCATGTTATCAACTAGAACCTATTGTTATCCAAAAGAATACAATTAGAATAATAGCCTAGTCAGGTTCCAGACAACACTCACTCCCGCTATTCAGAAGTCTTAGCTTACTCACAAAACATACACTCCTACTACAGCGCATTCCTTATATATGGGATAACATAGCACGAGCTTCAGCCTTCCGACTCTCGCTGGAGAGCTGCAACAGAACACAGACACAATGAAAGATACAATTACGTTTTGTGACATATGTTCGACTCGACCTATTTAGGATTGACATGAGATTAAGGGTACTAAAATTCGGGACTCCTTCCAGATGATGCAGAAAAAAAAGGTTCCCAATCTGCCACCTGCTTCAGAAATATTGTTAAAAGAACCTCCTTAATTTGATCTAATTTGATAGACAAATTAAGTTACAGCCCAATTAATCAAAGTAGCCTTGTTAACCCACATATTGGCATTCATACTGTTATTTTCACTATCACTAATATATTTCAACATGTATAATAATCACTGAAAAATGTTACATCAGATTATTATAAAAAATCCCAAAATGTCATAAAACATAAAGGAAAATATTACATTCAATGTATGTCAAAGATTGTGACCTATAGCGTTCTAATAACCCAATCTAATTAATTGTTCAGTAGTCTTAAGTTAATTGTTAGGCTCCTCGAAATGTTGAGTAGATTTCTGTGCAGTGTGTCAGTAATGGTGACTAATGCTATATCAGTTGTATACTGTACATTTTAGAAAAAAATATTAACCGCCAATAACTATATAACATAGATGGTTGGATTATATCTGGGAACTGGAGATACAAGGCAGACTTTATTATGTAGGAGACGATACGTTCGTTTTGTAGCGTTTGACGACGTAGCTTCTGGGGAATTGTGAAGCGAGTCTTGCCCAGAGAGCGGCCATGCTCGTGAGCAGCATCTATGAGGAAAACCCTGAAACAAATGCGGCATAGAATTCATCAGGACACTTATTGTTTTCTTTTTATCGTGGTGGAGCTTCAGCACATCCTCGCACCACTGGTAATAAACGTTCAGATTTGAATACTGCCTGATTTTTCCTCGGCCAACTCGTTGCCATAAGTACAGCAGCTATTTTTTTTCTTTATTTTGCTTACTTGTGGTTGAATATGCTTTTCATAATATAACCATACCAAAAATAAATTAACATAAATCCAAGTTATCTAAAATAAATAAAACAGGATATAAAAAAAAGGAATAACTGCAAGCGTTAAAATATTCCCTGTCGAGTACCACGTCAAAAAATTGACATAGTTAAATGATGATAGGTTGAGAACTTGGTGTGGAAGCTGAAGGCAGTAATTTCTCTCAGTCTGGCCACGGAATTTAATTTCACTACCTTCTTCTGTTTTTATTCTTAATCCTATTCTTTAACATAATTCTTATTCACACTGTACACATTTTATGGTAAAATTATAATAATGATAAAATAATATAAATCTCTAAGCGTATTTCCTCATCATTTAATAATGTTAGTTACAACGTTCGAATACGCCAATGTTATTCTCTTCTCATTCTTTTTTCACTGTTCAATTTTTTTTTATATTTGTCTACCTGGAGGGCATTCCGGGGATCAACGCCCCCGCGGCCCGGTCCATGATCAGGCCTCCAGGTGGATTAGGGCCTGACCAACCAGGCTGTTACTGCTGGCCGCACGTAGTCCAACGTACGAACCACAGCCCGGCTGATCTGGCACTGACTTTTTTCAATGTTTTTTTTGTATTTTATGTTATTTTTATGTTATGGTAGAATATAAGAACAGAATGGAAAAAAGACAGTGTGCGAATTATCACTTTTTATTTATGAAGGCGTTTCATCTAGCAAGGACTTAATCAATTCATCAGCGAAACGTCTTAAAAAAATTAAATAGAATAATCCTTACCTTGTGTCATACTGACATACAAAGAAGGTCTCGATTATTGGACAAGAGTTTTTTTGAGCAAGTCCTAATGTAACTAAAAACCTGCGACAGGAGAAAGATTTCAGTTTCACTAACTTCATACTCCTTTTCATCCTTTATACATATTCGTGAAAGCTGGTGTGTGTGTGGGATTTATTATAACTCGGCGCCCATGGAAGCCAGTACAACCAAACTTTGTCACAGTCTTGCTTGTAGCCTGAGGCAGCTTTCAGGCAACACGGCATTCCAAATTTTTTAAAATGGAGGAGGCGGTGCTCCTTTGAAGAAGAGCATTTTACGGTTGCATTATTAGAATATCACATTTTAAGGGTCGTTAAATAATGATTTCTAAAATATATACGACTTTGCAAAATTTAAATTTTGGGGTGGCGCCCCCTTGGAGAGTTATTTTTGTTACCCCTGGGACATCGTTTTGGTTGCATTATATTTCTAAGAACCTAAAATTAAAATACATTGACTCTTGAAAAGGAGTATGTGGGGGGTGTGAGTTCCACACACCTGCCTCCTGTTAAAGGGTTACATGGTGCACGAGTCCCCCCAATTTTCATTGCAACCTGGGTGGTGTGGGGGTGTGAGAATCCTACACCTGCCTACTGATAATGCAGGTGTAGGAAAGAGTACTTTTGAAACCATTGGACAAACTACTAAGGAAAGAAAAATTGACATATCTTGGAAGACAAAATATGCTCGAGCAGTGCGGCATTATGGTGAGCGAAAATTACACATGACGCTTTAACCCACGGGACTACGCAATCCTACAAGAATCAAGCACCCAGCAGAGCTAGGTGTTTTGCCTAGATCCGAGGAGGTACTGTGGTGTGGGTGACTCTGAGCTAATTTCATTGTACTCCGTTTAGTGTATAAGGCTCACGAGCAGTGTATACATATATATATATATATATATATATATATATATATATATATATATATATATATATATATTATTGTAACCACGAACGAGTGGTATTAATGAGTAACAACACTGCGACTAGCCGAGGAGTAGAATGAAATTAGCTCAGAGACACCCACAACACTGTATGTTCTTCACATGAGCTTTTGCTGTTTTGTGGTTAGAATTTGTTTTATACCCTGATAAAAATTTAATTTCTTAAAGTTATCCATTTCTGAGTAGCTGAAATTTCTCTTCTTTGAACTTCATATTTTCTGCCCCTATTTAAAGGTTTGGTTGATGTCCACTTGGAGTCTTGCAATGTCTTCGATGGAGGACACTGTCATGACTTTTCACTGTAGCCGTCTCAGACTTCACTCTGTTTACTGATAATTTTTTGTTCTATTTGTTAGGAAGTTATAGATCCATATACCAACTTAACCTGTTATTCCAATGTCACGCATTTTGTGCTCTGTTACACCATTGTCGCACTTGCCGAAGGCTTTCTCAAAGTCTGTGTATACACACAATAGAGCGAGAAACTAATGTAAAAGACCTGGGAGTGATAATGTCAGGGGATTTCACTTTCAAAGACCACAACATTGTATCAGTCGCATCTGCTAGAAAAATGACAGGATGGATAATGAGAACTTTCAAAACCAGGGATGCCAAGCCCATGATGACACTCTTCAAGTCGCTAGTTCTATCTAGGCTGGAATATTGCTGCACACTAACAGCACCTTTCAAGACAGGTAAAATTGCTGACCTAGAAAATGTACAGAGAACCTTCACGGCGTACACACAACTGCAATAAAACACCTCAATTACTGGGAACGCTTGAAGTTCCTCAACCTGTGCTCCCTAGAACGCAAGGGGGAGAGATACATGATTATTTACACTTAGAAACTCCTAGAGGGACGAGTACTAAACTTACACACGAAAATCACTCCCTATCAAAGTAAGACTCGGCAGACGATGCAACACCCCCCCCCCCTCCCAATGAAAAGCAGAGGCGCCACTATCACGTTAAGAGACAAGACAATAAGAGTCAGGGGCCCAAGACTGTTCAAATGCCTCCCAGCATATATAAGGGGGATTTCCAATAGACCCCTGGCTGTCTTCAGGAAGGCGCTGGACAGGTACCTAAAGTCAGTACCTGACCAGCCGGGCTGTGGTTCGTACGTTGGGTTGCTTGCGGCCAACAGTAACAGCCTGGTTGATCCGACCCTGATTCACCATGAGGCCTAGTCACAGACTGGGCCTTAGGGGAGTTGACCCCCGAAGCCCTCTCCAGGTATAATGCCTTGATGGGTATCCAGGTTGTTGGCGATCTTGCTTCTTAGAACCCTTTCAAATATTTTTTATGATATGGGATGTTAGCGCTATCGGTCTGTAGTTCTTTGCAATGCTGTCTGTTATTTTTAGTGACTGTGGGATGACTCCTGTGTCCATGCTCCCTCTCCATGGAATGCTGAAGACGCACGTCAAGGGCTTCTTGCAGTTCTTGATAAACACGGAGTTCCACGAGTCTGGGCCTGAGGCAGTGCATGGGCATGTCATTAATTGCCTTTTCGAAGTCTTGTCGTGTTAGGATAATATCAGAGATTTTTGAACTTGCTAAATTTTGAGTCTCGGGCATAAAATATTCATTAAGACTGTCAACCCTGAGTCTGGTTAACGCCTTACCAAACACTGTCATACTGGGACCTTAGTATCTCACTCGTTTTTACTGTCATCTGTGTAGGTCCCATCTCGTCTAAGCAGGGGTCCAATACTGGATGTTGTTTTCGCCTTCGATTTGGCATTAGTGAAGATATATTTTGGGTTTCTTTTAATTTCACTGATGGGTTTAAGTTCTTCCTGAGATTCTTGTCTCCTGTAAGATTCCTTAAGCTTAAGTTCGATATTTGCTATTTCTCTGACCAGTGCCTCCCTTCGTACTTCAGATATACTGGCCCCTCTCAGCAGCTCTGTTTCTTCGCCTTTTCCTGTATAAGCATCTCTCTCTATAGTTTACATCTTCTCTTACTTAATGGAATGAGCCTTGAGCAGACTTCATGTGTTATCGAGTTCATTTTTTTCTAGGCAAAGGTTCGGATCCGTGTTGATTAGGATACCTTCCCAGCTTGTTTCATTTAGGACCTGGTTGACTTGTTCCCAGTTTGATTTTATTGTTGAATTTTGTGAAGGCACCCTCATAACTGATCACAATTTGCTGGTCAGGAGCCCTGCATGTACATGTCTATACCTCTCATATGTTGTGATCTGAATGTATTGTCTTTGATACGATTATATTACGTATAAGATCGTCGTTGTTAGTGAAGATGAGGTCTAGTGTGTTTTCTAGTCTTGTAGGCTCTATTATTTGCTGGTGTAGGGTGAATTTGATACAGAAATTTAATAGCTCGTGTGTGTGTGTGTGTGTGTGTGTGTGTGTGTGTGTGTGTGTGTGTGTGTGTGTGTGTGTGTGTGTGTGTGAATTTTCATCTGAGCTACCTCCTGGAGTGATTTCTGCTAAAACATTATTTGCTACATTCCTCCATTTAAGGTGTCTCAAGTTGACATCCCCCAGTAGCAAGGTGTTTGGGGTAGGAGTTGGGAGATTGTGCAGACAGGGGCCAATTTTCAAAAGCTGTTCTTGGGATTGGTGGGAAGTTGCATCCGGAGGTTTGTGTACAACCACAATGACAAGGTTTGGGTTTTCAGTCTTGACTGCCGAAACTTCAACTACATCATTTGAGGTGTTTAGTAGTTTTGAGCAAATGAGCGACTCTGTGACGTACAAGCCAAATTCCCCGTTGTTACCTATTTAGTCTGTCGCATCTGAATACGTTATAATTTGGGATCCAAATTTCGTTGTCAAAATAATGCTTTATGTGGGTCTGTGTGAAAGCCGCAAACATGGCATTTGACTTCGTGAGCAGTCCTCCAGGACAACACCAGCCCCTTCTGGTGCACTGTCCTCCAGGACAACACCAGCCCCTTCTGGTGCACTGTCCTCCAGGACAACACCAGCCCCTTCCGGTGCACTGTCCTCCAGGACAACACCAGCCCCTTCTGGTGCACTGTCCTCCAGGACAACACCAGCCCCTTCTGGTGCACTGTCCTCCAGGACAACACCAGCCCCTTCTCGTGCACTGTCCTCCAGGACAACACCAGCCCCTTCTGGTGCACTGTCCTCCAGGACAACACCAGCCCCTTCTGGTGCACTGTCCTCC
This sequence comes from Cherax quadricarinatus, assembly GCF_038502225.1. NCBI lineage: Eukaryota > Metazoa > Arthropoda > Malacostraca > Decapoda > Parastacidae > Cherax > Cherax quadricarinatus. Next base: position 60,631,559 of record NC_091295.1, on the reverse strand, counting down.
AGGACAACACCAGCCCCTTCTGGTGCACTGTCCTCCAGGACAACAGCAGCACCCTATGGTGCACTGCCCTCCAAGACAGCTCCGTCCGACCCACCCATTTTATCTTTCCAGTTGTTATACAAAGCTGTTATGTTCTCTAAGAAAGAAATTTTGTTTGTATTCTTGTCTTTTGATGTAGATGTAATTTTCTTCTACATGACCCATAGGACCATCTGCCGCAGAGATTGCATGCAATCCAAGCATGACTTCGTCTGTTACTGTTTCTACAAACTATGCACACCGGGCAACTCTCCTACCTAGGTAGTTGAAAGGTTCACTTAAAGTATTTAGTTTTCAGTGTTTGAACAGGTCTTCTGGGTAGGCTGGTTAGGATAAGCTTACTATAGGAAAAAGAATTTTGTTTTATATGTTTTCATACATATTGTAGTTTGATATATATGGATTTTATGTATTATAGTTTCAATCCTATACAACAATCTTTCCTCCTGGTATACTGGAACAGTACTCCTGGATAGGCTGGCTAATAAGCCTACATAAAAGTAATTTATTTCATATGTTGGTATGCATACTTAATAAGTTCTCCTGTTGGTTAGGGTAGAGGTCCACTATAGAAGTATTTTGTTTTATATGCTAGAATATATACTGTAGTTTGATATCTATAGTTTTTGTAATTATTTATTGTTTCATTACCCATAAATTTTCCTCCTGGTACACTTGAACAATTCTCCTGGTATGCAGGATAGGATAAATGTCCAGTGTAATAGTATTTTGTTTTATATTCTGGTTTATATATATATATATATATATATATATATATATATATATATATATATATATATATATATATATATATATATATACATATTTATATATATATATATATATATAGAACTGGACTGGGGACTCTTATCCTCGGAGAAAACAATAAACGTACCTCAGGGAAAACTCAAGGTTCTCCCCGGAGCTGTTTGAATATTTCTTCTCCTACCACCACCTATATTTTTAAGCTACATGTGAACTTTATTTATAGACAGAATACAGTAATAGAAATCACAAACATGAATATATTGGTACAATATATCAAAGGTTATGAATCTTCTCCAGCTCCTCAAAGCTGGATGCGGGCCCAGTATGCAGCATGCATTTCCCCTCTGGATGGCCACGCTGAGGCGCTGGAACATGAAAGTGGCTGCCCTTGGGTCCCTGGTGGTGTCGATGGGTCTGGAACCCAGTTCTTTAAGGAAACGTGTGGCATGTTTTCCCTATTATCCCAAGGTCTCTGATCCCACTGGGACAAATTTATATTGTTGGCTTACGTCCCTGTACTTGCCTATCTTGTACTCCTTCGTGTGGTCAGCAGCTCCTCCCTGTTGCCCGACACTGTGGTGGATATATATATATATATATATATATATATATATATATGTGTGTGTGTGTGTGTGTGTGTGTGTCTGCCAGTGTGGACACAGGTATAGTCCCATGCTAAGAGCTTGCCATTCTTCCAAGGATAATTGGTGATCCCGTCGGGGCGGTTTGCTTGGTTGTGAGTATTGTTGGCTGCTAGTGATCGGGGCACCCTCTCAGCTGGGCATCCAGCTGTAGCAAGGGTTCTCTTTTTGATGTCGTTGACTTCATTGTGTTTTGCATGCCAGCCCTTGGTTTTGGAAAATTTAAGACCATGTAGACTATATTGGTCGGCTTGTGCATCGCCGCAAATACACATATTTTTCGTGTTAATTGAGGCAGCAAAGCGCACAGCCACTGCAATACGGAGGGTCTTAGGGTCGAGGCGCATTCCCATTGCCGATATGGGAACTGTTTGGAGGAAGTACCAGGAGTGAGATGCACTCACAGCTTGGAGACGGGCAATCTACCTGTCTGGTGTTGCATCCCTGAGCATGTTGGCAAGCACCTTTTCAGCGATGGGGCCATCCCAGCTTGACTGTAAGCCAGTGCTGTACTAGGGTTTGGTGCTGAAGCAGCAAGTCTCTCCCATTCAGTGATGGCACTGGCATAGTTAGGGTCCTGTATTCCTGCTGAGTCACTGAGGTTGTTAGGAAGAATTTGTCTTATTAACTCGTTTGATGCTATGGAAGAGGACAGGAAAACTGGTAGGGCAATCTGGGAGGATCTGCATACTCCCAGCCCCCCTAGCCTGACCGGAAGTTAGGATTGCAATCACTGCCCATCTTCCAGGGAAAGATTCAATACACTCTCTAGCATGGTCTTAAAGAGTCATATTCCTTGAGTTTTGGACTTCTGAAGAATGGGGAGCATCTCAGAAAGTAGCTAAATCTTGGGATTGACAGGCACCTGGTGAGTAGGTAGAAGGCATCATGTGTATCAATGTCTTTCATCCTGACTTCCACCGACCGGAGGTCTGAGATTTTTTTTTTAGGATCAGATTAATGGCATTGTACCCAAGAGGAGCGCCAAGAAGAGTGCTATTGGCTGGATCAATGGCTCGTGTGTGTGTGTGTGTGTGTGTGTGTGTGTGTGTGTGTGTGTGTGTGTGTGTGTGTGTGTGTGTGTGTGTGTGTGTGTGTGTGTGTCTATCTATATATATATATATATATATATATATATATATATATATATATATATATATATATATATATATATATATATATTATTTTTATAGATTATTTATAGATTCAGTATCCCATACAATAAACTTTCTCCCTGATATACCTGAACAGTTCTGGTAGGCTGGCTAGGATAAGAGTCTACTGTAGAGTAGTTTGTTTTATATGTTGGTATATATACTGTAATTTGATATATATATATATATATATATATATATATATATATATATATATATATATATATATATATATATATATACTTTTATAGATTATGAAGGTATTATTATCTGATTTGCGTGTTTGGTGAACTGGTGACTGCTGGCAGCTTGTATTACGTGTTGAAGGAAACTGGTGACCTATAGCACCATTTTCATAGCCTGAGGTTTTGGGCCCTTACAGATCACTGTATTTAACTTTTCTAGATTTCTTTTCTATTTCCACCACATCAAATGCGATTTTATCACTATTGTTGGCTATGATAGGGCGACTGCTGAATCAAGATTACTGGAAGAATATTTACTTTCAGTTGTGTATATTGTGACCGCTGCCAACTACAGGTTTCACGTATTTCCACTAGTAACTGTACACTTCTCGTATTTCAATAGAAGAATAATTTTCTAATTTTCGTCACTCCACAACACTAGGTACTATTTGGTTACTCTTATTAGATATGGCAACACTGGTGAAATTTTCTGAATGAGAAATGTTATGTTATTGTGTTGCTGCGTTCACTGACAACTCTACACTGATAATCGTATTTCTACACACTTTTCGTATTTCCTCAAGATTGTGCGCCTTTTCGTATTTCAATAAAATTTTTACTCATTGGTATCACTTGACTGTACGTCAGGTACACTAGCAGGTTTAGGAAGATCATTAATACGAGGTGACTTGGGTGGTAGTATCCTGGCGACTGCTGGCAACTGTTTACAACACGAGTTATCTATCTGTTAGATTTATCACTTCTTATCTATACACTATGGTACCACTGTGATATACACTGTACCACTATGTATTACACTATTATCAGGGAGTGTTGCCAGGTATGCATAGCTATGTTTCAGTGTTGCCATGTGAGCAGATCAATGTTGCAGTGTTGCCAGGTGAGCAGAGCTATGTTGCAGTGTTGCCAGGTGAGCAGAGCAATGTTGCAGTGTTGCCAGGTGAGCAGAGCTATGTTGCAGTGTTGCCAGGTGAGCAGAGCAATGCTGCGGTGTTGCCAGGTGAGCAGATCAATGTTGCAGTGTTGCCAGGTGAGCAGAACTATGTTGCAGTGTTGCCAGGTGAGCAGAGCAATGTTGCAGTGTTGCCAGGTGAGCAGAGCTATGTTGCAGTGTTGCCAAGTGAGCAGAGCTATGTTGCAGTGTTGCCAAGTGAACAGAGCTATGGCGCAGTGCTGCCAGGTGAGCAGAGCTATGTTGCAGTGTTGCTAAGTGAGCAGAGCTATGGTGCAGTGTTGCCAGGTGAGCAGAGCAATGTTGCAGTGTTGCCAGGTGAGCAGAGCTCTTGTTGCAGTGTTGCCAGGTGTGCAGAGCCCTTGTTGCAATGTTGCCAGATTATAGAGTTCTTGTGGCTGTGTTGGCAGGTGAGCAAAGCTCTTGGGGCATTGTTGCCACGTGAGCAGTGGTATGTAGCAGTGTTGCCAGGTGAGCAGAGCTATTTTGAAGTGTTGCTAAGTGAGCAGAGCTATGGTGCAGTGTTGCCAGGTGAGCAGAGCTATGGTGCAGTGTTGCCAGGTGAGCAGAGCAATGCTGCGGTGTTGCCAGGTGAGCAGAGCAATGTTGGTGTTGCCAAGTGAGCAGAGCTCTTGTTGCAGTGTTGCCAGGTGTGCAGAGCCCTTGTTGCAATGTTGCCAGATTATAGAGTTCTTGTGGCTGTGTTGGCAGGTGAGCAATGCTCTTGGGGTATTATTGCCACGTGAGCAGTGGTATGTAGCAGTGTTGCCAGGTGAGCAAAGCTATTTTGAAGTGTTGCCAAGTGAACATAGCTCTTGTGGTAGTGTTGGCAGGTATGTAGTTTTGTTTTGGCAGTATTGCCAGACGAACAGAGCTCTTGTTGCAGTGTTGGCAGTTGTGCAGAACCCCTGTGACAGCGTTGCCAGGTGTGCAGAGCTCTTATTGCAGTATTGCCAAGAGAAGAAGAATCCTTCTGAAAGTGATGAAAATTAGGACACACTCTATCCGTGTTATGAATTACGCCGAAAGTTAGATATATTTCATAGTTCCCCCCACTCCCGTGCAGCGCCAGCTACCAAAACTAAAACATTCTTGATTTATGGAAATCAGGGGCTGCGAGGTGACTCGTGTTATGGCCAAGGATTTGTCTGCAAGAATTGTGTGTCCCCATTGATGTATGTTGCTAGGCAGATGTTTGTCCCCTCTGATGTATGTAGCTGGGCAGATGTTTGTCCCCTCTGATGTATGTAGCTGGGCAGATGTTTGTCCCCTCTGATGTATGTAGCTGGGCAGATGTTTGTCCACTCTGATGTATGTAGCCGAGCAGATATGCGTCTCTGTAAAATACGCAGCGGGGAATATATGCGTCTCACTAATATGAGGAGCGAGGTAGGTATGTACCTCACTAATATGCGCAGCTAGGCAGTTATGTGCCTCCCTAACATAAGTAGTCGATCTGGAGTTTTACGACTCTGACCGCGGGTTCAAACCCCGCCCGTGCTATGGTTTGTTTGCAATCGTGTCATTACGATTTCGTGAGTCAGTTAAAGACTCCTGCTTGCTTTCACTGCTGTACCAGTACTGCCTTTTCATGAAAATGTAGAATGAATATATACTTGACGCAGACACCCTCTGCGGTCTCGTTGCCAAAGCGGCAGTCGCATACATTAACACAGAAGCTACCATCTTGCTTCACGCAAACCAAGTTGCGTCTTGAACGTGTCAGTGGCAATAAAATAGCGACCCATGCAACAAGGGCAGTCATCACGGACTCGCCCGAAATTATAGCCACAGTTAAACCAGACTTCAGGAATGGATTCAACTTGGTTAGTATAAGTGATGTGGTTTTGAGAGTTGTTTCTAAACATTTGCTTGGTTTTTCAACATTACTTTTCGATGTTTACATCAGGGTCGACTTTATTAAACGGCGAGAACGAAATTATTTATTCAGAGGGCGTCCAGCAGGAGACCGATTCCATTTATCGCTAGCCTATTAGTACCAAGATAGGTTAGTATTTTTATTCAAAATAGATACTTGCAATAAAAGAGTTAAGCTATAATTTAAAAAAAAACTATTATATTTTTTGAACTTGCAAGTTTTCATTCATATTTACTAGAGTGGTGCGATACTCGTACCTTTATCTTCTCATTTAGGCTGTCTGGACACATGGCTAGGAATGAGCAGCGCAAGATCGAATTCTTCACTTTGAGATAAAATGTTTATTTACATCATTGTCATCATTATATATATATATATATATATATATATATATATATATATATATATATATATATATATATATATATATATATATATATATATATATATATAATTATTGTGCCCACGAACGAGTGGTATTGATCAATAACAACACTGCACTAGCCAAGGACTCGAACCCATGCTACTTTGGCCACCATGAGGCAGGCCAAAGCAGCATGGGTTCGAGTTCTTGGCTAGTGCAGTGTTGTTATTGATATATATATATATATATATATTGTGTGTGTGTGGAATAGGTAAAACTGGTCAATTAGCCAGATTTCGTTTAAAATTAAGTTCTTTCTAAAATTTACTCTATGTTTAAAGATATATTTTTCATTTATGTTAATGTAAAAATTAATAATAACTTTTAGGAAATTCGCCTAACCTTATTATAATAAGCGCAATTTAATTTAGCCTAATCCAACTAAATATATTTTAAATAAGTTTACAATAATTTAACAATAAACAAAATGAAGTATATTTTTTTTCGTTAGGTTCAGAATGATATTTTTGCGAAATTATTGCATACACAAAATTTCGCTTGACCAATTCGGGAAGAATTGTGTTGCTATTTAAGCCAAAATCGCAAGTTGCAATTATTCTACACGATATATATATATATATATATATATATATATATATATATATATATATATATATATATATATATATATATATATATGTATATCGTGCCTCGCCTCGACCCACAGACAATCCTCATCGGTGTTGCCCTTCGACTTGCCGCCCCTATTCTCGCCGAACACAGGTGTATTTGTGGCAGTGAAGCAGCAGACCGATTCGGGTACCATGGTCTTGTGTGCCGTAAATCCGAGGGAAATATTGCAAGACATGAGGAGGTTAATAACATTATCAAGAGGAGCCTCACAACAGCCAGATGCCCAGCAGTAAGGGAGCCACCCCAACTATGCAGATCTGATGGCAGCCATAAGCGTCCAGATATCACCCTTCAAGCCTGGACAGACGGGAAGCAGATGGTGTGGGACTATATATGTGCATCTACCTATCTCCAACACACCAGGGAGGAAGGAAGGGCAGCTGCCAGCTTCAGGGAGCCCCAAAAGTCTAGAAAATATGGAGAACTAGCCCATCACTATATGTTTGTTCCCATAGGCTCAGAGACCCTTGGCTCACGGGGAAAGAATGCACCTAAATTCCTTAAGGAGCTGGGAAAAAGACTCATCAGGGTAACTAGGGATCCCAGGGCAACTAGTTTTCTGTTTCAGCGGCTCAGTGCGGCTGTTCAGAGGGGTAATGCCTGCTGTATTTTGGGCACACGCCCCAGCTCTGAGGAGCTGGATGAGATTTTCACCTTATAATCGGTGATACACACGTAACATGTACCGTATATGCCACCTTCATATCAACAATTTATTTCTTAAATCTTCTGTGCCATATTATGTAATAAAATATTCCTATTGGTAAAAAAAAAGAATGAAAAGATGGGGTGGTAGGGGAAGTGGAACATTCAAACGGCTTCAGGAAGAAATCCAAATATTCTTCCTTGAAGCCTTTTTATCCACTTCTCCGAGGCTATGGGTCCCACAATTTACACCAGAGGTGGACCCCATTTTATATATATTTATATATATATATATATATTTATATATATTTATATATATTTATATATATATATATATATATATATACAATAAAATCACAGTAAACAGGTGGTATAATATACAGAACAACCACTGTGAAAGAATAGCGAAATTCCAAGCGTTTCCTTAACTAATCACATTATCAAGGAACTATTAGTTCCTTGATAATGTGAGACGTCTTGAAAGCGCTTGGAATTTTGCTATTTTTTCACAGTGGTTGTTCTGCATATACATCTATATACATGCTTAAGAATTCGCAAACAGGCGAAATTATTTACAAACACACTGATACAGAGATAGCAGGTTCGAGTCCTGCTGTGGACGTAGAAACATGTTTGTAAATAATTTCGCATGTTTGCGAATTGTTAAGCATTTCAAAACTCTGTCGTTGTCCACTGCATGTGGCAGGATTCGATGAAATAACTTTCAAAACGAGCTTGGTGCCCGGGGGTATGGGGTAACATAGCTTCGGCTAAGCGCCCATACTTATTTTGGGTCTAGCTCAGTGGTAAAGTACTGTGGACTATATATATATATATATATATATATATATATATATATATATATATATATATATATATATATATATATATAATGTCGTGCCGAATATGTAAAACTGGTCAATTAGCAAGAACTCATTTAAAATTAAGTCCTTTCTGAAATTTTCTCTTATACGTTTAAAGATGTATTTTTTTCATTAAAGTTCATGTAAAAAAATTTAATTTTGCACCAAAAGAATCTTAGAAAACTTACCTAACCTTATTATAACAAGTACAATTTATTTTAGCCTAACCCAACTAAATATATTTTAAATACGTTTACAATAATTTAATACTAAACACAATCAAATGTATTTTTTTCGTTAGGTTCAGAATGATTTTGGCGAAATTATTGCATACACAAATTTTCACTTGTCCTATATGGCAAGATGAGCGTTGCTATTTAAGCCAAGATCGCAAGTTCTGCATATTCGGCACGACATCTATATATATATATATATATATACATATATATATATATATATATATATATATGTCGTGCCGAATATGTAAAACTGGTCAATTAGCAAGAACTCATTTAAAATTAAGTCCTTTCTGAAATTTTCTCTTATACGTTTAAAGATAGATTTTTTCATTAATGGTAATGTAAAAAAACTTAATTTTGCACCAAAAGAATCTTAGAAAACTTACCTAACCTTATTATAACAAGCGCAATTTATTTTAGCCTAACCTAACTAAATATATTTTAAATACATTTACAGTAATTTAGTACTAAACAAACGCAATCAAATATATTTTTTTCGTTGGATTCAGAATGATTTTGGCGAAATTATTGCATACACAAATTTTTACTTGTCCTATATGGCAAGATGAGCGTTGCTATTTAAGCCAAGATCGCAAGTTCTGCCTATTCGGCACGACATACATATATATATATATATTATATTATATTACTGTCATCATCACATACTCCATCACTATCTTGCCAGAGCGGTGCTCACACTGCAGTAAATCTTTTCCCTTCCTTCAGAGTGCAGACACTGTACTTCCCACCTCTTGCTAACCGGTTTTCCTGAATCCCTTCATAATATTGCTCTCCTCACACTACAACAGGATACCAAGTCATAAAAATCATTTGCCTCGACTCGCTCCTATCTAACATGTTCATGCACACTTGCTGGAATTCTAAGCCCCTCGCACAAAAAACCTCCTTTACCCCCCTCCCCTTTCAACTTTTCCTAGGACGACCCCTAACCTGCCTTTCTTTGACTACAGATTTATACACCCTCCAAGTCATTCCAGCCTCTCTAAATGTCCTCCTAACCACCTGAAAAACCCTTCAGCCCTCTGAAACCCCGTTTCTTCTCATCTCCAAGTTACAGATTCTCTGCATGCTATTAATTTTCAACGCCTTCTGCCTTCTCCTTGTTGCAACATTTATCACCCATGCATCACACCAATATAAAAGCGTTGGTATAACTATACTCTCATACATTCCTCTCTCTGCTTCCGTGGACAACGTTCTTCGTCTCCACAGAGTCCTCGGTGCACCACTCACCATTTTCCCCTCGAAATTCTATGGTTCACCTCGTCTTCCATTGCTCCATCTGCTGACACTTATACTCTGATGCTCCGCTGATACTCTCTCCCTCCAATCTGATATCCAATCTTTCATTACCTATTTTTTGTTGTCCTCATCACCTTCCTCTTTCCTATGTTCATTTTTAATTTCCTTCTACACAGTCTCTCAAATTCGTCCACCAACGTCTCCAACTTCTCTTCATGACCTCCCAAAAGCACATTGTTATCAGCAAAAAGCAACTGTGACAAATTTTGTGTCAGATTCTTTATCTGTTAACCACACACCTCTTTCCAAAATAAATATATTGAGCAAACAACCTCAGGCACCTTCCCTCACTCATATCTGGCTCTTCCTCACTTCTACAAAATGTTATACCTTCTTGGCCTGTGCACAAAAATCACATTTTCCCTATATTCATCAACATTTAACATCTTCACGATACCTCCAACTCTCCATTTCTTAACTCTCCTCTTCTATTTTCAACTGTCAAACCCATTCGTTCTCTGGGCTTTCTCAACTTACTAATCTCACTCCAAAATGTTTTATTATTCACAGTAAAATTTGTTGACAGCATTTCACCCACTCTCTCATTTCCTCTCTTTTTACATTCCTTCTCCACTTGACCTCTCTTTTTTTCTTCATATACTCGTCCCTCCTCACATCACTTCTCTCTTGTAAAAACCTCTCATATGCTTTTTCTCTCCTTACCGCATCATTCCACAGATCGCTCTTTTTCCCTCTTGCGCCCACCCTTCAATATCCACAGACTTCTGATGAACACACTAACACTGCATTCTTAAATGAATCCCATACCTCTTCAACCTCATTGGTTATACTCTCAGTAGCTCATCTTTTTACCAATAGTTGTTTATATCTTATACCATTTGCCTCTTTTAGTTTATAAATCTTCACCTCTCTTACTTTCTTATACCATTCTGTCCACCAATATATAGTCCAACCAACTGTTGTCATTACGCTCTATATCACATCTCGTATACTCGTTTTTCTTAAAATATGAATTACCTGTTACCAAAACTCTTTCAATACAAAGTTCAATCAAAGAGCCCCAACCCCATTATCATTTATCCCTGATACCCCCAAACTTTTTTTTACCACGCTCTCTACAACTGTTTGTCCCACTTTGTCATTCAGGTTTCCTCTCGCAATGACTCTCTCCTTTGGTTCAAAACTCTTAACGCTCACTTCGCATCTCCCAAAATCTCTCTTTCCTCTAAACTCCTCTCTTCTCCAGGTGCATAAACACTTATAACCTAGTTTTCGCATCCGACCCTTATTTCAATCCATATAATCCTTGAATTTATGCATTTACATATCCTCTTCTTCTATAACTGATCCTTCAACATCATTGCTACCACTTCCTTAGCTCTAACTCTCTCAGAAACTTTTGCCCAAATCCCGTTTTCTCTTCCCACTGAAACTCACCTGCTTTCTTTCCCTTAGAGCAGTGGTTCCCAAACTTTTTCACAAAATGTTGTTATTATTGATATATATGGCTAAACAAAATGTTGTTATTATTGATATATATGGCTAAACGTGAACGTATACAGCCTCGCATACTCTGCTAATCCTAGCAAAACCATTGAAAACGTAAGAACCACACACACATTATATATAAAATTAATAATAGCTACAAATTCACAGTAACAGTGGGTAAATACTAGCTATATACTGCACAGGGCAGTACACATACATACCAGCTTATGTCTACCTCGGCTGATGCTCACAGATAAACTGACAGTGTGAAATAGAGGCAGCCTCAGGAAGTGAGTGACGCGTACTGGACAGGTCGATCTGGGCTACTGAGTGACTTTTGTCCTGAAGCATACTTGTCAAAATACTTTTGGGTTTCCACACACTTAGCTATATATTTCTTCTTTTCTAATACTGTATATTAGTTTTTGATGTTTATTGTTATTTGGTTTAACTTTATTACTTATAATAGGTTTACTTTACAACTTTATATACTAAGACAAAGTTAACAATAATCCTCATACCGGGTACCGCATTGTTTTCTTGATTTTCAGAATTCATAACTTTTTTTCTGTCACCCCTCCATTACCCCCCAAAAATAGTTAAATTACCCCCAGGGGGTAATTTACCCCCAGTTTGGGAACCACTGCCTTAGAGCTAGGACTTCCATCTCTTTTTTTCATCCGGGGAGAACTTGGAGTTTTCCCTGAGGTACGTTCATTGTCTTCTCTGAGGAAGAGGGTCCCCAGTCCAGTTCTAGAGGTGGTAGGGTGGCCCGAAAGGAAAAACAAAAGCTTCTCCTTTTACATTTAGTAATATATACAGGAGAAGGGGTTACTAGACCCTTGCTCCTGGCATTTTAGTCGCCTCATACAACACGCATGGCTTACCGAGCAAGAATTCTGTTCCACTTCCCTATGGAGATAAGAGGAAATAAACAAGAACAAGAACTAGTAAGAAAAAAGAAGAAAACCCAGAGGGGTGTGTATATATATGCTTGAACATGTATGTGTAGTGTGACCTAAGTGTAAGTAGAAGTAGCAAGACGTACCTGAAACCTTGCATGTCTATGAGACAGAAAAATGGACACCAGCAATCCTACCATCATGTAAAACAATTACAGGCTTTCGTTTTACACTCGCTTGGCAGGACGGTAGTACCTCCCTGGGGGGTTGCTGTATATATATATATATATATATATATATATATATATATATATATATATGTATATATATATATATATATATATATATATATATATATATATTACCTGGAGTTTACCTGGAAAGAGTTCCGGGGGTCAACACCCCCGCGGCCCGGTCTGTGACCAGGCCGAATATGTCGTGCGGAATATGTAAAACTTGTGATTTTGGCTTAAATAGCAACGTACTTCTTGCCTAATAGGGCAATCGACAATTTGTACATGCAATAATATCGCTCAAATCATTCTGAACTTAACAAAAATAATATATTTCATTGTGTTTATTAAATTATTGTAATCCTACATAAAATATATTTAGCTGGATTAGGCTAAATTAAATTGCGCTTGTTAAAACAAGGTTAGATAAGTTTTCTAATGTGCTTTTGGTACAAAATCATTAATTTTAATGTAAGTAAAAAAATATATCTTTAAATATACAAGAGAAAATTTTAGAAAGGACTTAATTTTAAATTATCTCTTGCTAATTCACCAGTTTTACCTATTCTGCACAACATTGTACATATATATATATATATATATATATATATATATATATATATATATATATATATATATATATATATATATATATACATATATATACATACATATATATTTTGTATTTTGTTTATTAATAAATGTTCACATAGAATTAGAAACATATAGGGGGTGGTAGGAGAAGAAAATATTCAAACAGCTCCGGGGAGAACCTTGAGTTTTCTCTGAGGTACGTTTATTGTCTTCTCTGAGGATGAGGGTCCCCATTCCAGCTATAGAGGTGGTACTTCCCTATATTATAAAAATATAAAAAAAAAAAAAATTATAAAAATAAGAAAAAAAAAAAAAAAAAAAAATATACATATATATATATATATATATATATATATATATATATATATATATATATATATATATATATATATATATATATATATATATATATATAGCTCAAACGCATCAACGCAGTCAGAGGCCTTTGAACTATTCATTACTTTGGTATGAAAACTCAGACGAGTTCAAAGGATATCAGAGTGGCAAATGTAAAATGACTTTTTTCTGAAGCTCGCTCCCGTAAAAAAGTTACTTGAACCTGACACGTATCAAAAATGTTATGATGGACGAAATATTTACAACTCGAAGAAGAAAAAAAGTTTGGTTAAGCACAATGTAAAATTAAACTTCAAAAGGTATTACGTGTAAACACAGGTGAGGGAATAAACAGTGTTGATGATGTAGACAGTGTTGATGATGTAGACAGTGTTGATGATGTAGTCAGTGTTGAGGATGTAGTCAGTGTTGAGGATGTAGTCAGTGTTGAGGATGTAGTCAGTGTTGAGGATGTAGTCAGTGTTGAGGATGTAGTCAGTGTTGAGGATGTAGTCAGTGTTGATGATGTAGTCAGTGTTGAGGATGTAGTCAGTGTTGAGGATGTAGTCAGTGTTGATGATGTAGTCAGTGTTGAGGATGTAGTGTTGAGGATGTAGTCAGTGTTGATGATGTAGACAGTGTTGAGGATGTAGATAGTGTTGAGGATGTAGTCAGTGTTGAGGATGTAGTAAGTGTTGAGGATGTAGTCAGTGTTGAGGATGTAGACAGTGTTGAGGATGTAGTCAGTGTTGAGGATGTAGTCAGTGTTGAGGATGTAGTAAGTGTTGAGGATGTAGTCAGTGTTGAGGATGTAGACAGTGTTGAGGATGTAGTCAGTGTTGAGGATGTAGTCAGTGTTGAGGATGTAGTCAGTGTTGATGATGTAGTCAGTGTTGAGGATGTAGTCAGTGTTGAGGATGTAGTCAGTGTTGATGATGTAGTCAGTGTTGAGGATGTAGTGTTGAGGATGTAGTCAGTGTTGATGATGTAGACAGTGTTGAGGATGTAGATAGTGTTGAGGATGTAGTCAGTGTTGAGGATGTAGTCAGTGTTGAGGATGTAGACAGTGTTGAGGATGTAGACAGTGTTGAGGATGTAGACAGTGTTGAGGATGTAGACAGTGTTGAGGATGTAGTCAGTGTTGAGGATGTAGACAGTGTTGAGGATGTAGTCAGTGTTGAGGATGTAGTCAGTGTTGAGGATGTAGTCAGTGTTGAGGATGTAGTCAGTGTTGAGGATGTAGTCAGTGTTGAGGATGTAGTCAGTGTTGAGGATGTAGTCAGTGTTGATGATGTAGACAGTGTTGAGGATGTAGACAGTGTTGAGGATGTAGACAGTGTTGAGGATGTAGTGAGTGTTGATGATGTAGACAGTGTTGATGATGTAGACAGTGTTGATGATGTAGACAATGTTGAGGATGTAGACAGTGTTGAGGATGTAGACAGTGTTGAGGATGTAGTCAGTGTTGATGATGTAGACAGTGTTGAGGATGTAGTCAGTGTTGATGATGTAGACAGTGTTGATGTAGACAGTGTTGAGGATGTAGACAGTGTTGAGGATGTAGACAGTGTTGAGGATATAGTCAGTGTTGAGGATGTAGTCAGTGTTGAGGATGTAGTCAGTGTTGAGGATGTAGTCAGTGTTGATGATGTAGTCAGTGTTGAGGATGTAGTCAGTGTTGAGGATGAAGTCAGTGTTGAGGATGTAGTCAGTGTTGAGGATGTAGTCAGTGTTGAGGATGTAGTCAGTGTTGAGGATGTAGTCAGTGTTGAGGATGTAGACAGTGTTGAGGATGTAGTCAGTGTTGAGGATGTAGTCAGTGTTGATGATGTAGACAGTGTTGAGGATGTAGTCAGTGTTGAGGATGTAGTCAGTGTTGATGATGTAGACAGTGTTGAGGATGTAGTCAGTGTTGAGGATGTAGTCAGTGTTGAGGATGTAGACAGTGTTGATGATGTAGACAGTGTTGAGGATGTAGTCAGTGTTGAGGATGTAGACAGTGTTGATGTAGACAGTGTTGATGATGTAGACAGTGTTGATGATGTAGACAGTGTTGAGGATGTAGACAGTGTTGAGGATGTAGTCAGTGTTGAGGATGTAGTCAGTGTTGAGGATGTAGTCAGTGTTGATGATGTAGACAGTGTTGAGGATGTAGTCAGTGTTGAGGATGTAGTCAGTGTTGAGGATGTAGTCAGTGTTGATGATGTAGTCAGTGTTGATGATGTAGACAGTGTTGAGGATGTAGTCAGTGTTGAGGATGTAGTCAGTGTTGATGTAGTCAGTGTTGAGGATGTAGTCAGTGTTGAGGATGTAGTCAGTGTTGATGATGTAGACAGTGTTGAGGATGTAGTCAGTGTTGAGGATGTAGTCAGTGTTGATGATGTAGACAGTGTTGAGGATGTAGTCAGTGTTGAGGATGTAGACAGTGTTGATGATGTAGACAGTGTTGAGGATGTAGTAAGTGTTGAGGATGTAGTCAGTGTTGATGATGTAGACAGTGTTGAGGATGTAGTCAGTGTTGAGGATGTAGTCAGTGTTGAGGATGTAGTCAGTGTTGATGATGTAGACAGTGTTGAGGATGTAGTCAGTGTTGATGATGTAGTCAGTGTTGATGATGTAGTCAGTGTTGAGGATGTAGTCAGTGTTGAGGATGTAGTCAGTGTTGAGGATGTAGTCAGTGTTGAGGATGTAGTCAGTGTTGATGATGTAGACAGTGTTGAGGATGTAGTCAGTGTTGAGGATGTAGTCAGTGTTGATGATGTAGTCAGTGTTGATGATGTAGTCAGTGTTGATGATGTAGTCAGTGTTGAGGATGTAGTCAGTGTTGATGATGTAGTCAGTGTTGATGATGTAGTCAGTGTTGAGGATGTAGTCAGTGTTGAGGATGTAGTCAGTGTTGAGGATGTAGTCAGTGTTGAGGATGTAGTCAGTGTTGATGATGTAGTCAGTGTTGATGATGTAGTCAGTGTTGATGATGTAGTCAGTGTTGAGGATGTAGTCAGTGTTGAGGATGTAGTCAGTGTTGAGGATGTAGTCAGTGTTGAGGATGTAGTCAGTGTTGAGGATGTAGTCAGTGTTGAGGATGTAGTCAGTGTTGAGGATGTAGACAGTGTTGAGGATGTAGTCAGTGTTGAGGATGTAGTCAGTGTTGAGGATGTAGTCAGTGTTGAGGATGTAGTCAGTGTTGAGGATGTAGTCAGTGTTGAGGATGTAGTCAGTGTTGAGGATGTAGACAGTGTTGAGGATGTAGTCAGTGTTGAGGATGTAGTCAGTGTTGAGGATGTAGTCAGTGTTGATGATGTAGACAGTGTTGATGATGTAGTCAGTGTTGAGGATGTAGACAGTGTTGAGGATGTAGTCAGTGTTGATGATGTAGACAGTGTTGAGGATGTAGTCAGTGTTGAGGATGTAGTCAGTGTTGAGGATGTAGTCAGTGTTGAGGATGTAGACAGTGCTGAGGATGTAGACAGTGCTGAGTATGTACTCAGTGCTGAGAATGTAGACAGTGCTGAGTATGTACTCAGTGCTGAGGATGTAGACAGTGCTGAGTATGTACTCAGTGGTGAGGCTGTAGACAGTGCTGAGGATGTAGACAGTGTTGAAGATGTAGACAGTGCTAGGTATGTACTCAGTGTTGAGGCTGTAGGCAGTGCCGAGGATGTAGACAGTGCTGAGGATTTAGTGCTATGTACTCAGTGTTGATGTAGACACCGTGCTGAGTATGCACTCAGTGCTGAGGATGTAGACAGTGCCGAGGATGTAGACAGTGCCGAGGATGTAGACAGTGCTGAGGATGTAGACAGTGCTGAGGATGTAGACAGTGCTGAGTATGTAGACAGTGTTGAGGATGTAGACAGTGCTGAGTATGTACTCAGTGCTGAGGATCTAGACAGTGTTGAGGATCTAGACAGTGCTGAGTATGTACTCAGTGCTGGGGGTGTAGACAGTGCTGAGGATGTAGACAGTGTTAAGGATGTATACAGTGTTGAGGATGTAGACAGTACTGAGTATGTAGACAGTGCCGAGGGTGTAGGGTGGTGAGGGGTGTTGAGTGACAATAGTAAGGATGTTAAGTGTGGAGGTGGACAGTGATGAGGGAGTAGACACAGTTGAATGTAGACGCAAGTGAGGGTGTAGACACAGTTGAGGGTGTAGGCACAGTTGAGGGTGTAGACACAGTTGAGGGTGTAGACACAGGTGAAGGTGTAGACCAGGTGAAGGTGTAGACACAGGTGAGGATGTAGACCAGGTAAGGGTGTAGACACAGGTGAAAGCGTAGACCAGTTTAGTGTGTAGACACAGGTGAGGGTGTTGACACGGGTGAGGATGTAGGCCAGGTGAGGGTGTAGACACAGGTGAGGGTGTAGACACAGGTGAGGGTGTAGACACAGGTGAGGGTGTAGACCAGATGAGGGTGTAGACACAGGTGAGGGTGTAGACACAGGGCAAGAAACCCTAAGCAAAATTATCACTAGTAAATAATTATTTTCAAAGTGCTGGGTAAGCGCTAAATCTGTTAGGGTCACACAGTGTCTGGGGAAGAAAAATAAAATGAAAAAAATTTTTCCTCTCTCTCTCTCTCTCTCTCTCTCTCTATCTATCTCTCTATCTATCTATCTCTCTATCTCTCTCTCTATCTATCTATCTATCTATCTATCTATCTATTTTTGGATTCAATTTATCTGCCTTATTCTCCATCTTTGTCTCTTGTTTTCTCTACACCTCTCATCTCTAATTGATCCCGTTCACTTCTTTTTCAGTTCTCTTCTTAAATGTCTCTCATCTTTCATTTCCATCCACTCTCTTCTCGCTCCTCATCTCGTTTCTTTACTATTTCCGCCTCCTCACTTCTGCAAGTTCTCATTGCCTCTCCTGCACATTCACTTCACCTTTTGTTCGCCTCTACTTCCCTTATTAATCAATAATTGTGCAACTCTAGTTTCAGTTATTGTATTATAACTATATCTTCTGTGACTTCGTATGATATTAATGGAATACTTTCATCTTCATAACAGTGGAGTTTGAATTTAACACTAATTATCATATCATTTTCATAACTCAGAGTTAAGGGCCCAAGATAATACCATGTGGAACTCCGCATGATTTCAGCCTGAGTTTGTTTATGTACAACTAGCTATAACAGTTTGTTTCCTGTTCTTCAGATAAGCAAACCAGGTTAGAGATTTTTGCCCTTAGCCTGTAGAGACAGTATCCGTCAAATAGCTTTTCTGTTTCTTAAGTTGACTGTGAGATTCTCTGAAATCTGATTAGTAACTATGTAATATGTTACTAGTCAGGTACTTTGGTATTTACTAGTGCAATACTCACTCTAAAATTTGGGATATAACGCTAAGTCTAGCAGGCGTATCGTTACTGACATCGGATCTACAACTTTTTTAAATCGTAAGATTCTAAATGATTTGAGTTCATTCGGCACGCTAATAGAGGTTATGGCGAAAATTTAGTATGTTGACTGGTATTTTGAACATTGTGGCGTCTGTTTTTGGTTTTGTGGTACAGTTTTTTTTTAAATAAGATTTAGATTTTGCCACCGAACTGATTAGTTTATTGTCCACAGGCATATGGATACAAAAAAAGAAAAAAGTCTGAAGAACTAGGCCCCAAAAGGGTTAGCTGGAGTACATCTGTATTTATGTCTACAGTTCGGACCGAAACGTTGTCGTAATCTTCTCTCTTCTATGTGTGGGTTATTTGTGTATCGTTCCAGTCACGGAATTGCGCATTTTCTTTTTGTTAATTATCGGTGGCCATCTTGTCATTGCAGATGCCTCCCCTCCCTTTATATATGTTAATGAGCCCCGTTTCCTTTACATAACTTTTAGAAGTCTCCCCTCTATACGTTAGGGTTTTCTCTCGTCATTTAAAGGACACATTGTCCTGTGGAGTGTATAATATTGCCAGTGACTCCTATGGCGCAGACAATATTTATATACGTATTTAAAGTTATTGTTGTCATAACGGAATATGACTAAATTTATTATTGCTACGTTAATTTCGTTTAGGTTACAATATAAATGCTTGTGGGATTTGTCCAATGCTATAATATTCATCCTTCTGGCTGTTGTGCCTGTGCGCACTTCCGGTACCTTCTCACCTCTCCCTCGCTCATTCCAGTGAACGCGGTCCTCTGGGAACGTATTCGCGTGTAAACCCTCCTCTTTTCTGCAATTTTGCAAGCTCCTGATGTGTTGATTGCAGCACGAAAGGCCTAGAGCTATCATTCTACTCCCCCCGTGGTTGTTTTGCATATCTTGATATGCCACATAGGTTATTGTACTGTCTATCTCTATATTCCTCAATAAGTGAACAATTAAGCACACAGTGACCATAGGCTTGGCCACATACTTTTCATTTGGTTTGATTATATGTGTCACCCCAAATTGCCAGAAGTATTTGTAAAAATAAAAGAGAGAAATGACATGAAAATTGTATGGGAGTTTGTAAGTTTTATTAGTCAAGTAATAAACATGATGAATACGTTTGATGCACCTTGCAATTTACTAACTATTGTTGATGCAACAATTGTGTAGTGTGAGCTACAACAGTTTGCCAATTTAGTTACTTCATGGTTGGCCTCGTTATCAAAATCTAGTTGTTGCCAGAATTTTTAATATCGTTCTTGAATTCTTCCACTTTGTCTGTTTGCAGTTTGCTTCTTAACCGTTGAAATTCATGGAGACTCACAACGCCCTGCTTAAACCCACTCCACATATGATCTGTGAATTAGAAGTCCAGCATATCACCAGGTATCCGGTTTATAACCTAATCTGTTATTGATGCAGTATTATTAGTAGGGTAATAACTACGGTTCTAACTTTTCACCGGACATCATTTACAACGGTGCAACCTATTACCGACCAGTCATAGTTTCGTAGCTTCCTGTCGAGTCTACGACGGATTTACAGTTTCAGTAAGATGGCCACTATATACTAGGAGAATGCCTGATTTTCTGTTATTTTTTCATAATTGGTACACATCCAATGTAGTGGCTGAAAATCACATCAGAGTTGGTTTATGAATTAGCAGTTCAGATTTGAATAAAAATTAATAAGATGTATAATTAAAGCGGTATGACGTAGAATTTTTTTTTCAGCATAGAACATGAATTTCATAGCGCCCAAGTAAACAAGATTCTCTATATCATTTTGGAAAATTGGCACCAATAAAAGCCGAAACTACACTTCGAACCTTCCCTTAAGTAAACTACATCAGTATTGAAAGTTTGAAGCCTACCATACGAGCGATTCCCAAGTAATTGCACGAGAAGCTGCCACGTAATTAGTTTTAAAAAGCGAAATTTCGTCGAGAAAAAAGCGACAGCATAGAAGGTTTTAAGCCGATCAGATTAGTCATTCTCCCGGGAATACAATGACTTCATCAGTCCCTACTAAATTTAAGTTGTCATTTACATGGCAAATTTGCATCAGCATTGTACTCTGACGTCGTTAACACCAACTTATCTCTGCTGACTATACAGAAATTACTGCGATATTTTCATTTAAAAAGTTTCAAACTATCACACCTATTACTGTTACTTGTCTTGTACTACCTCACTCTCTCCCTTTGTTTACTACCTCACTCTCTCCCTTTGTTTACTACCTCACTCTCTCCCTTTGTTTACTACCTCACTCTCTCCCTTTGTTTACTACCTCACTCTCTCCCTTTGTTTACTACCTCACTCTCTCCCTTTGTTTACTACCTCACTCTCTCCCTTTGTTTACTACGTCACTCTCTTCCTTTGTTTACTACCTCACTCTCTCCCTTTGTTTACTACCTCACTCTCTCCCTTTGTTTACTACCTCACTCTCTCCATTTGTTTACTAAGTCACTCTCTGCCTTTGTTTACTACGTCACTCTCTCCCTTTGTTTACTACCTCACTCTCTCCCTTTGTTTACTACCTCACTCTCTCCCTTTGTTTACTACCTCACTCTCTCCCTTTGTTTACTACCTCACTCTCTCCCTTTGTTTACTACGTCACTCTCTCCCTTTGTTTACTACGTCACTCTCTCCCTTTGTTTATAACCTCACTCTCTCCCTTTGTTTACTATCTCACTCTCTCCCTTTGTTTACTACCTCACTCTCTCCCTTTGTTTACTACCTCAGTCTCTCCCTTTGTTTACCATCTCATTCTTTCCCTTTGTTTACTACCTCACTCTCTCCCTTTGTTTACTACCTCTCTCCCTTTGTTTACCATCTCACTCCCTTTGTTTACTACCTCACTCTCTCCCTTTGTTTACTACCTCACTCTCTCCCTTTGTTTATAACCTCACTCTCTCCCTTTGTTTACTACCTCACTCTCTCCTTTTGTTTACTACCTCACTCTCTCCCTTTGTTTACTACCTCAGTCTCTCCCTTTGTTTACCATCTCATTCTTTCCCTTTGTTTACTACCTCACTCTCTCCCTTTGTTTACTACCTCTCTCCCTTTGTTTACCATCTCACTCCCTTTGTTTACTACCTCACTCTCTCCCTTTGTTTACTACCTCACTCTCTCCCTTTGTCTACTACCTCACTCTCTCCCTTTGTTTCCTACCTCACCCTCTCCCTTTGTTTCCTACCTCACCCTCTCCCTTTGTTTCCTACCTCACCCTCTCCCTTTGTTTACTACCTCACCCTCTCCCTTTGTTTACTACCTCACCCTCTCCCCTCGTTTCCTCTACTACCTCACCCTCTCCCCTTGTTTTCTCTATTACCTCACCCTCTCCCTTTGTTTCCTACCTCACCCTCTCCCTTTGTTTCCTACCTCACCCTCTCCCTTTGTTTACTACCTCACCCTCTCCCTTTGTTTACTACCTCACCCTCTCCCCTCGTTTCCTCTACTATCTCACCCTCTCCCCTTGTTTCCATTCTACCTCACCCTCTCCCCTTGTTTCCATTCTACCTCACCCTCTCCCATTATACTACCTTTCCTTCCCCCTCCCTCAACTACCTCACAGTCCCCATTTCTACCCATCTATTCAAACACTGAAATGTAACCAATTACCTCAAGTGGAGATATATACTGGGTAACAATATCATCATTATCATCATGATCCGCCGTCGGCTTGCTCGCCTCCGCCTCGTTGACCAAGGTACCTCGCAACCACTTCTGCGTCCACTAAGATGGCACTCCTACACAAAATACATTGACCTCAGCGTACCAGTGCTACAGGAGCTATTTTGTCCCACCTCCAGGTGGGGTTACGTCGTTTGTAAGGCGTTCATAAGGGGTGACACTCTTTTATAAGTATTTTGGCTTCAGTGTACTGGAAATGCAAGAGCTATTTTTTTCCTCGTCCAGTTGTGGGTTATGCCTCTTGTGTGGCGGCCGAGGGAAGGACATTTAGTATGAGTGTATTAAAAAGGCAACAATGCTGCGAGCTTCTTGGGTAGTTGCTCATCACAACCAAAGGAAACTGGTCGCTCTTTTTTTGATAGCCTTACATGGAAAATGTACAACTAATGCATTTAATTATGGAAACGTTTCGCGCGCTCCATGAGCTTCGTCGTGCTCTTACAATACACGGACACAAAGGATATATACATACATATATATATATATATATATATATATATATATATATATATATATATATATATATATATATATATATATATTTTTTTATTATCACACCGGCCGATTCCCACCAAGGCAGGGTGGCCCGAAAAAGAAAAACTTTCACCATCATTCACTCCATCACTGTCTTGCCAGAAGGGTGCTTTACACTACAGTTTTTAAACTGCAACATTAACACCCCTCCTTCAGAGTGCAGGCACTGTACTTCCCATCTCCAGGACTCAAGTCCGGCCTGCCGGTTTCCCTGAATCCCTTCATAAATGTTACTTTGCTCACACTCCAACAGCACGTCAAGTATTAAAAACCATTTGTCTCCATTCACTCCTATCAAACACGCTCACGCATGCCTGCTGGAAGTCCAAGCCCCTCGCACACAAAACCTCCTTTACCCCCTCCCTCCAACCCTTCCTAGGCCGACCCCTACCCCGCCTTCCTTCCACTACAGACTGATACACTCTTGAAGTCATTCTGTTTCGCTCCATTCTCTCTACATGTCCGAACCACCTCAACAACCCTTCCTCAGCCCTCTGGACAACAGTTTTGGTAATCCCGCACCTCCTCCTAACTTCCAAACTACGAATTCTCTGCATTATATTCACACCACACATTGCCCTCAGACATGACATCTCCACTGCCTCCAGCCTTCTCCTCGCTGCAACATTCATCACCCACGCTTCACACCCATATAAGAGCGTTGGTAAAACTATACTCTCATACATTCCCCTCTTTGCCTCCAAGGACAAAGTTCTTTGTCTCCACAGACTCCTAAGTGCACCACTCACTCTTTTTCCCTCATCAATTCTATGATTCACCTCATCTTTCATAGACCCATCCGCTGACACGTCCACTCCCAAATATCTGAATACGTTCACCTCCTCCATACTCTCTCCCTCCAATCTGATATTCAATCTTTCATCACCTAATCTTTTTGTTATCCTCATAACCTTACTCTTTCCTGTATTCACCTTTAATTTTCTTCTTTTGCACACCCTACCAAATTCATCCACCAATCTCTGCAACTTCTCTTCAGAATCTCCCAAGAGCACAGTGTCATCAGCAAAGAGCAGCTGTGACAACTCCCACTTTGTGTGTGATTCTTTATCTTTTATATATATATATATATATATATATATATATATATATATATATATATATATATATATATATATATATATATATATATATATATATATATATATATATATATATATATATATATATTTATTTATTTATTTATTTACACGTATCACATACATATATGTACGCATCACCTTACCACTACGCCACTGATCAGTGGCACAGCGGTAAGGTGATGCGTCTCTGGAGGAGGTACAAGGTTCGTAGGGTTGAGTCCTTGCCTTCCGCAGTTTGGTAAATGATTTAAATTCACTTGTTTCGTGATTTCATTTCATTGCTATCTATCTATCTCTCTCTCTCTCTCTCTCTCTCTCTCTCTCTCTCTATATATATATATATATATATATATATATATATATATATATATATATATATATATATATATATATATATATATATATATATATATATATATATATATATATATATATAAAGGGATGGAATGAATAAGTTTTTCTTTTTCGGGCCATCCTGCCTTGGTGGGAGACGGCCAATATATATATATATATATATATATATATATATATATATATATATATATATATATATATATATATATATATATATATATATATATACAAATATATAAGCAACAAGCGAGATGTAAAAGCATAAACACTTCAATAGGGAAACTGGTCCATGCTGTTGGTGGTGGTGGTAGCAGTAATTGTAGTAGTAGTAGCAGCAGCGGCAGTAGTGGAGGTAATTTTTGGTTGCTCTGTGATATCGGGGTTTATTGTTTGGAGGAGAACCCTTGCTAATATTACAGAGATGACGAAACTGCCTGTATTCTGTTTAATAGCATTTGAAATGACAATTAAGGATGATTCAAGGCATTTACGTTTCCGGAAACTGGCTTCTTTTTATCACAAGGCAGGCGTCGTTAAATTTCCTCAGATAGTTGGCGGAATTCTGGTGATGTACTCGTGCGTTGTTCAGGTCCTCGTTCGTGCATACATTAGTGTGTTCACCGAGATGTGTTTTCAAGCTTCTTGCTGTTTCGCCGATGTCAACCTTGTCACAGCCTCCACACAGGATAGTGTAAGCTCCTGCATTGACTGGATCGAGGTTCATCAGTTTATTCTCATCTAGTATCTCTGCTACCATTATTACTATTAATTTAATTGCTACTACACGACTATTATTATTTACTACTACTACCTCCTCATCCTCTCCTTTCCTTCTTCCCCACTTGTCTTCTAGTCATTGCTTTTCTTACTTGGTTATTACCTAATAATGGTCTAGAACAGACCGAAATTTTGTCTAAGGTTTCCTGTGTTATTTATGAAATGTTCCATCCTAGGCATTGTGACTTATATAGTTTATGATTATTATTGCTATTATTATTATGTAATTGTTGTCTACCTGGAAGGTATCCGGGGATAAACGCCCCTGCGGCCCGGTGCTTGACCAGTCCTCCCTTTGGATCAGGGCCTAATCAACTAGGCTGTTACTGTTGGCCGCACGTAGTCCAATGTACGAACCACAGCCTGGCTGATCCGGAACTGACTTTAGGTATCTCTACATCTCCCTCTCGATTTCTGTGTGCAGATTAGGGACCAGTCCCTCTAGGATTTTCCAGGTGTAGATTACGATGTCTCTCTCTCGCCTGCGCTCCTGTGAGTACAAGTCAAGTGCTTCCAAGCACTTGTGCTTGGAAGCACTTAAAAGAGTAAAGGTTCTTTTTGCATTCTCTAGATGTGTGATTTCACCTGCCTTGAATGAAGATGTTAATGTACAGCAGTATTCCAGCCTAGAGAGAACAAGTGCTTTAAAAGGGATCATTATTGGCTTGGCATGTCTTGTTTTGAACGTTGTCATTATCCATCCTATCATTTTCCACGCAGATGTGATAGTGGCACTGTTGTGATTCCTCAAGGTAAGATCCCAGGTCCTTCACATTACTTTTCCGCTCTGTTGTGTGATTAGAGTTTGTAGTATACTCAGTTCTAGCTATCATTTCCTTCACTTTTCCATAACAGAGTAGTTGGAATTTGTCATCATTGAACATCATATTGTTCTCCGTTGTCTCTTGGAGGTTTGCCGTGTCCTCAGTGGATGACACACTCAGGCAGATCCTAGTATCGTCTGCAAAGGATGATACAGTGGTATGGTTTGCATCTGTCTGTCTGTCTGATATGAGGGTGAGGAACAGGATGGGGGGCGAGTACTGTGTCTTGTGGCAGCTTCCGATTTAACTCTTCTTACCACTAATCTTTGTGTTCGATTGGTTAGAAATTTAGAGATCCATCTGCTGGTTTTGCCAGTTTTCCATTTAGCACGTATTTTGTGTGCTATTGCACCATGAACACACTTATCAAAGGCTACTGCAAAATTGTGTTTACAACTATATACTGCATGTCTTTCAGTACATCCAATACCATATCATAGTCGTCCAGTAGTTCGAGAAGCAGGAGCGGCCTGCTCTGAACCCATGTTGCCCTCGAATGTGTGGTTGTTGGGAAACCAAGTGGTTTGTAATTCTGCTTCTTAGACCTTTTAAAAAAATTATGATGTGGGACGTTAGAGCTATTGGTCTATAGTTCTTAGCTATTGTTTTGCTGCCACCTTCATGGAGTGGGGCTATATCCGTTGTTGTTAGTGATAGAGGAATTTCACCTGTCTATTCTCCTTCTCCATAGTATACTTAGAATACGCGAAATGGGTTTCTTGCAGTTCTCAATGAACACAGAGTTCCACGAGTCTGGGCTTGGGGCTGAGTATATGGGCATATTGTCAATGGTTTTCTCAAAGTCAAGTGGAGTTAGAGTGATGTCAGAAATTTGGCTTATACTGAAGGGGTTTTGGGGCTCATTCATAAAAAATTATTTGGATTGTCGATCCTTAGACTGATTAGTGGCTTGCTAAAAACAGAGTCGTATTGAGATTTCAGTATCTCACTCATTTCTCTGTTGTCATCTGTGTAAGTTCCATTCTGTCTGAGCAGGGTCCCGATACTAAATGTGGTTTTTGCCTTGTTTTTGGCATATGAAAAGAAACATTTCAAATTTCTTTCAATTTCAATAATAGCTTTTAGATCTTCCTGTCTCTCTTGGATTCTGTATGAGTCCTTTAACTTAAGCTTAATATTTTCTACTTCCCTGGTTAGCGCTTCCTTCTGTGTTTCAGATAATCTAACGTTCTTGAGGAGCTTAAATGATCCTGTTCTTTGCATTCTCCTGTAGAGGGAGCGTCTCTCTCTACAGATTACTTCTTTTTTTTTACTTTGGGGAATATGACTTGAACATACTTCAGCTACCAGGAACTTGATCTGTTCAAGGCACTGGTTAGGGTCCATGTTATTTAAGATATCTTCCCAACATGTTTCATTTAGAACATGGTTTACCTGGTCCCAGTTGATGTTCTTATTGCTGAAGTTGAATTTGGTGAAAACACCCTAATAGCTGTATGCATTTTGCTGGTCAGGACCTTTTTGCATGTGCGTCTGGACTTCGATTAGATTGTACTCACCTATTTGTGGTTGCAGGGGTCGATTCAGAGCTCTTGGCCCCGCCTCTTCACTGATCGCTACTAAGTCCTTTGTTGCGTGAGTACTTTGGAGCTTTATCAGTTGAAGTAACACTCACTTGGTGGGCTGATAACTTTCATTGTAAATAGTCTTGAGGGGAGGAAGCCAAGCCTACCTGTTCGGTTCCATGCCTGAGGCCCAAGTGAGGGAGTGAGCCTCTCGTACACTGCTCACATAGGCATAGTTGATGACGTCACACATAGCCAAAGAGCCAAGCTGAACAGGGATCCTATATATAATATAGGTGATACTAGTACGATATACTACACAAATATATTACATAGGGATTCAGTAACACTACTGTCAGCTCGGTCATGTTACATATGGCATCTCGACATACAATACAAACTCTACAGACTGAACAGGCAGGTTGCTCTGGGCTGATTCTATACAATGGCAACACACAGGTAACTCAGAACTAATCATAGGAATGGTAATAGAATATAATGGAAATTAATGTAATGGATGTTAGTGTAATGCATTACAAATTATGGTAATAAATCACAGTACAATAAAAGAGATAGAATTGATCGATCGATCTGTATTCATGTGATCTACGGATTCTGAGGAAGAATATATTTACAAATAAAAACGTGTTTAACAGAAAGGCAGACTTGGTGCAGTCAAATCTATTACTGTTAAATCTCAGAATTTGGAGAGAACGTGAACACAAAAGAAAAATTCTTTAATAATAATAAGTTGATACGGTAAACACACAGTTAAAAACTCTCTTCACTTGAATAACTATCTATACAGACTGTTAATATTCAACCCTAACTCTGCTAGGGTGAGATTTACATATGCAGAATGGTTATCATCTCTAGGGGGATCGAAATCTGTTGCAATGGCTAACACATGCCATGGTTGAGGAGGATCTGAGTTATCACTTATAAATTATACATGAGGGTTTTTCAACACTTGTTGTGTACGTAGGGAATAACGACATTCAGATTGTTCGTTTGACTGAATATTAGAGGTAGAGGGTACAGAGTCATGAGGATTGTCAGAGTCTGTCTCATTTGTCTGATTGTCAGAGACCTCGTCCTCATCTCATACTAACTTCATATGGTCTAAATGTGATTTTTTAAACTGACCAGTACTTTTTTCTCTAACTTTATTCTTATTGCTGTTGATATATTCGAATAATCGATATGGACCGACAAACTTTTGATCGAGCTTATGCATTCCGGATGTTTCATTAAAGTTAGCCAGCATCACTCTCGAACCCACTTTAATTTTGGTCGCTTTTGCACGAGCATTAGTGACTCTTGTAAATTCTGCTGTTGATTTATGAAGTGTTTCACGGATTCTTCTGAAAACACTTGGCTGGTACGAGTTGCTATGAAATTATCAGGGTTATATTAATAGGTGATACTAGCTACGATATACTACACAAGTATGTTACATAGGGATTCAACACTACTCACACCTCTCTCTCCCTGCTCCATGAGCTCTATCAAACCTCGTCTTTAAACTATGCATGGTTCCTGCCTTCAGGTCCTTATTATTTGTGAAAATAAGATCAAGTGTTGTACAAGAATGGTATACAATACCGACAAGATGAAATTAAGACACATGTGCAATATCTGGGTATCTTTATTGTAGACCTTTCGCCATCCAGTGGCTTTATCAATACAAATTCCAGGACATAACTTGAAGGCAGAACTATGCAGAGAAGATGAGGTAATCAGTCCCTCAACCTTGGAGTAGGTGCGAAGAGCACCGTAGTCATGGAGATTCTGTAGCAGAAGCAAGGCGCCTGATGCTTACATAAAAACGTCAGGTGGAAATGGGACGTGTAGCAGACGAGGGCATAGTCACTGGTAGGCGGGATTCCCCAGTCGAAGTAGGTCCTACCCAAAGAGATGGGTTAGTTGTAGTAGTAATTGCCGTAGTCAAGTTATGTCCTGGAATTTGTATTGATAAAGCCACTGGATGGCGAAACGTCTACAATAAAGATACCCAGATGTTGCACATGTGTCTTAATTTCATCTTGTCGGTATTGTATACCATTCTTGTACAACTTGTCATACACTGCAACATCATGGAATCTTGATTCTGAAGACATGTACATAACCTTCACGACTACGACAACTACTACTACAACTAACCCATCTCTTTAGGTAGAACCTACTTCGACTGGGGAATCCCGCCTACCAGTGACTATGTCCTCGTCTGCTACTCGTCCCATTTCCACCTGACGTTAGTATATAAGCGTCAGGAGCCTTGCTTCTGCTTCAGAATCTCTACGACTACGGTGCTCTTCGCACCTACTCCAAGGTTGAGGGACTGATTACCTCATCTTCTGTACATAGTTCTACTGTCTTCAAGTTATGTCCTGGAATTTGTATTGATAAAGCCGCTGGATGGAGAAACGTCTACAATAAAGCTACCCAGATGTTGCACATGTGTCTTAATTTCATCAAGATCAAGTGTGTTCTCCAGTCTTGTTGGCTCCACTATCTGCTGGTTTATTTTACCATTGAAAACAGGGTTCCTGTTTGCCAATGTTATTTTCATCATAGAATTCCCTGAACATAGCGAGAGTGAGGCAGGGATACATATAACATAGTATATCCAATTACCAAATCAAAGCTTTTTTTGTGTGGGTAGAGTAAAAGCCCAGAAAATAACGCTAATTGATTTGCTATTTTTATCTACATTTAAATTTCAAATTTGGAAAGATTTGTAGCAGTGGAACGTCAGATTATAGGCCCGCCATGTTTATTCACTTGTAAACAAGTGCTTGGCTTTGTATTCACTTGTTTATAAGTGCTTGTGTTTGTATTGACTTGTTTACAAGTGCTTTGTTTTGTATTCACTTGCTTACAAATTCTTGGATTTGTATTCACTTGTAAACTAGTGTTTTGGTTTGTATTCACCTGTAAACAAGTGTTTGGTTTTGTATTCGTTTGTTTATAGGTGTTTGTTTTTGTATTCATTGTTTACAAGTGCTTGGGTTTGTGTTCGCTTGTTTACAAGTGCTTGGGTTTGTGGTCGCTTGTTTACAAGTGCTTGGGTTTTTATCCCTAAAATCTCTTCAGATATCTGAAGAGATTTTATATATCGTTGAATTTCACATGCTTTTATACTGAGAGATAGTTGTACCAACAATATGTAGGAAAACATTCAGTAAGTGAAACGTATCGTAACGTGTGGCTTCATCAGTCCTAATGAAGACCGATAAAGCCCTGAACTGTACACAAGTGTCCTTTTCTACACACACAGAGAGATATATATTTCTGTTTATATATATATATATATATATATATATATATATATATATATATATATATATATATATATATATATATATATATATATATATATATATATTATATAAATATATATATACACACATATACATATACACATATATATATATATATATATATATAAATATATATATATACACACACACATAT
Source organism: Cherax quadricarinatus (assembly GCF_038502225.1). Taxonomy (NCBI): domain Eukaryota; kingdom Metazoa; phylum Arthropoda; class Malacostraca; order Decapoda; family Parastacidae; genus Cherax; species Cherax quadricarinatus. The sequence continues at coordinate 60,600,611 of NC_091295.1, read as the reverse complement.
ATATATATATATATTACACACACACACACACACACACACACACACCAACTGGGCTTTGGTGTTTCTCAAAGCAGTGAAGCCGCAGTTCATGCGACAAGGACCTACATCAGGGACCTACAGGAAAACAAGGCCGTAGTCAAACTTGATCTTAGAAATGCCTTTAATATGGTGAAAAGTGCTGTGGTCTTGCCGGCTTTTCGGGATCAGTTCCCTAGTCTTTTTCCCTTCATTTCAGCTGGCCACAACAAACCCTCAACTCTTTTGTTGGGCGAACTTGAAATTCCCTCATCGGAGGGTGTTCAGCAGGGTGATCCACTCGCTCCACTTCCCTTCTGCTTGGTAGCCTACGCAACAAGCTCAACATCTGGTACCTGGATGATAGCACTCTGGCAGATACTGAAGAATCCCTGTTAAAGGACCTGCAACTGGTGAAGACTCAAGAAGAAGCCTTGGGACTGATCCTCAATCCCTCCAAGTGTGAAATCACAACGAACCAGAAAATAATCAGTGCTGTGCGAACAATCCTCCCGGAAGTCTCTACTACCACTCCATCCTACAGTACCATCTAGGGAGCACCTCTGGCACACCGGGCCATCGACACAGTCCTCAAGGACTCCTGAGATCAACTTTTAAGAATGCACTGAATCTGTCATTAGAAGAGCAGCACTGAGATCAGGCAACCCTCCTAGTGCGACTGGGAGGTATAGGGGTGCGCAAAGAAACGCAGGTAGCTTTACTTGCATTTCTGTCTTCGTGGATTAGTCAAGAAGATTGTCCCCGAACGCTTGAAAGCCGCGGTAGGAGCTCAAGACCCCAGGTTCACGGAAGCAGCCAGGCGGTGGGACAACCTTGCAGACTTCTCCAGTGGACCAGCTCCTCCCAAAAAGCACAAGCAGTCCCACTGGGACAAACCGATCATGGAAAAAATCGTCAACACAATGCTCACCAACGCTTCAGGAAAGGACAAAGCTCGTCTCCTGGCAGTGAAGGCACCACACTCAGGAGATTTCCTTCTAGCTGTTCCCAATTCCTCCCTGGGCAGTCGACGCGACCCACAGACCATTCGGATTGGTGTTGCTCTTTGCCTAGCCGCCCTCATCCTCACCGAGCATAGGAGTATTTGCGGCATAGCGACGGCTGATCAATTCGGACTTCATGGTCTCGTGTGTCACACGGAAGAGAAGTATGCTAGACATGAGATCAATGGCACAAAGAGAAGCCTCGCCACAGCCCGTTGCCCAGCTCAACGGGAACCCCAAGTGCAGAGGTCTGACGGAAGTCATAAGCGTCCTGACGGAGCCACTATGCTACCCTGGAAGGATGGAAAGCAGATTGCCTGGGACCTTCACCTGTGCCGCCACACTGGCAGACACCTACGTGACATACTCAGCAGCTGATGGCGGTGTAGCCGCCAGTCACAGGAATGTCCAGAAGAAACGCAAATATGAAGGCCTTTCCCCTTGCTATAACTTCATCCCAATAAGGTCGGAGATCCATGGAGCAAGGGGAAGTGTGTTCTAAAGGTCCTCAAAGAGCTGGGTGAAAAACTCATCATAGAAACCAAGGATCACAGAGCGGCCAGCTTCCTCTTTCAGAGACTGTGTTGCGATCCAGAGGGAAAACGCCTGCAGCATTCTGGGCACGCGGCCCACCGCCGGGGATAAGATAAGATTTCGTTCGGATTTTTAACCCCGGAGGGTTAGCCACCCACGATAACCCAAGAAAGTCAGTGCGTCATCGAGGACTGTCTAACTTATTTCCATTGGGGTCCTTAATCTTGTCCCCCCAGGATGCGACCCACACCAGTTGACTACCCAGGTACCTATTTGCTGCTAGGTGAAGAAGACAACAGGTGTAACGAAACTTGTCGAAATGTTTCCACCCGCCGGGAATCGAACCCGGGCCCTCCGTGTGTGAAGCGGGAGCTTTAGCCACCAGGCCACCGGGCCACCGGACCTGGACGAAGTATTCCAGATATAACTCTGAGTTATCTATGTTGTATTTTACTCCCTGCTGTATTTCTGTCAATGTATTTTCTCAATGTATTTTGTATCAATAAAATATAGCGGGTGGTAGAAAATAATTTTCAAACAGCGTCAGGGAGAACCTTGAGTTTTCCCTGGGGATGAGGGTTCCCAGGACAGTTCTAGAGATGGTACCTACATACCTCCATTTTATTTATATACAAATATATATATATATATATACAGTTATCAAGGCAGTGCGCAACTACCCAAGAACGGATAACTGTGTCTCTCTGCCCCATCACCGCAGGAATCAAAGAGGCAGACCCAAGAAAAGTCCTACTGAGAACGAGAAAATTTGCGCACAGGTTAGCAAAAAAAATTGAGGAAGGTAACACAGTGGGAGCAATAAGAATAATTACAAGTGACGACACTGTAGCCCCCAAGGATGAGACCATGGCCCAAGCACTAAGAGACAAGCATCCAACCAGGGACACCACAGCCATCAACGACAACCCTGAGGAAGACCCTATCACTGAACAATTAATTTTGCCAGAATCGGAAGTCTATAAGGCGATCGTGTCATTTCCAGCAGGATCTGCAGGAGGTTACACTGGAATTCGACCTCAGCACCTCAAAGAGATGGTAAATCCAGTACTAGGTGAATCTGCATCAATTCTTCTCACCGAGTTAACAACTTTCGTCAACAATTGCCTGGCTGGGCGAATCCCAGAAGAAATTAAACCTTTCTTTTTTGGAGCCTCACTATGTGCTTTGAAGAAGAGGGATGGGGGAATCAGACCCATTGCAGTTGGAAACACTCTTCGCCGTCTCGTTGCCAAAGCAGCAGTGAGAAACATTCGCCTAGAAGCTGCCACTTTACTCCAGCCACACCAACTGGGCTTAGGGGTCTCTCAAGGCAGTGAAGCTGCAGCTCATGCGGCAAGGGCCTACATCAGGGACCTACCAGAAGACAAGGCCATAGTCAAACTTGATTTTAGAAATGCCTTTAATATGGTGAGGAGAGATGCTGTTTTGCCAGCTGTTCGGGTTCGGTTCCCCAGTCTCTTTCCCTTCATTTCAGCCGGCTACAGCAAACCCTCAATTCTTTTGTTTGGAGAACATGAAATTCAATCATCAGAGGGTGTTCAGCAGGGTGACCCACTTGCTCCACTTCTCTTCTGCTTGGCAGTAAGAGAACTAACTTCCAGCCTACGCAGTGAGCTCAATATCTGGTACCTGGATGACGGCACTCTGGCAGGTACTGAAGAGTCCCTCGTGGGGGACCTACAACTGGTGAAAACACAGGGAGAAGGCTTGGGACTCATCCTCAATCCCTCTAAGTGTGAAATCATCACAGCAAACCAGGAAATAATCAATGCTGTGCGAAGAATCCTCCCGGAAATCTCAACTACAACTCCGTCCAACAGTACCCTCTTGGGGGCACCGCTGGGTCACCAGGCCATCGATACTCCTCAGGGACAAATTGAATGACCTTATGAGAACGGAGGAGAGAATAAGCGATCTTGATGCCCATGATGCTCTGTATCTCCTCACAAGGTGTCTTACTATGCCAAGACTCACTCACTTCTTGAGGTGTGCACCCTCTTTTGACAACCCAACACTCGATGAATATGACGCACACCTGAGATCAACTTTTAAGAAGGCACTGAACCTGTCACTAGAGGATGAGCAATGGGATCAGGCAACCCTCCCAGTGCGACTGGGAGGTATAGGGGTGCGTAAAGCAACGCATGTTGCTTTACCTGCTTTTCTGTCTTCGTGTTTGGCTTCCAGTGTATTAGTCAAGAAGATAGTGCCCGAACGCTTGAGAGACTTGGTAGGAGCTCAAGACCCCAGGTTTACTGAAGCAGCAATTCGGTGGGACACCCTTACAGACTCCTCCAGTAGACCAGCTCCTCCCAAACAGCACAAACAGTCCCACTGGGACAAACCGATCATGGAAAAAATCGCCAACACAATGCTCTCCAATGCTTCAGGAAAGAACAAAGCTCGTCTCCTGGCAGTGAAGGCACCACACTCAGGAGATTTCCTGTTAGCTGTTCCCAATTCCTCCCTGGGCACCCGTCTCGACCCACAGGCCATTCGGATTGGTGTTGCTCTTCGCCTAGCCGCCCCCATCCTCACCGAACATAGGTGTATTTGCAGCAGGGCGACAGCTGATCAATTCGGACTCCATGGTCTCGTCTGCCACACAGCAGAAGGGAAGTATGCCAGACATGAGGAGATCAATGACATAGAGAAGCATCGCCACAGCCCGTTGCCCAGCTCAACGGGAACCCCAAGTACAGAGGTCTGATGGAAGTCAAAAGCGTCCTGATGGAGCCACTATGCTACCCTGGAAGGATGGAAAGCAGATTGCCTGGGACTACACCTGTGCTGCCACATTGGCAGACACCTACTTGCCATACTCTGTAGTGGAAGGGAGTGGAGCTGCCAGCCACAGGGAGACCCAGAAGATCCGAAAATATGAAGACCTTCCCCCTTGCTATAACTTCATTCCAATAGGGTCGGAGGCCCTTGGAGCATGGGGCAAGTGTGCTCTAAAGTTTCTCAAAGAGCTGGGTGAAAAGCTCATCATAGAAACCAAGGACCACAGGGCGACCAGCTTCCTCTTTCAGAGACTCAGTGTTGCGATCCAGAGAAGAAATGCCTGCAGCATTCTGGGCACGCGGCCCACCGCAGGGGAGCTGGACGAAGTATTCGAGATGTAGCTCTGAGTTACCTATGTTGTTTTACTTTGTATCATATTTTTGTGAATGTTTTGTCAATGTATTTTGTCTTTAAATAAAATATATATAATATATATAAATATATATAAATATATATATATATATATATATATATATATATATATATATATATATATATATATATATATATATATATATATATATATGTCGTGTCGAATATGTAAAACTGGTCAATTAGCAAGAACTCATTTAAAATGAAGTTCCTTTCTGAAATTTTCTCCCTTATACGTTTAAAGACACATTTTTTTCATTAATGTTAATGTAAACAATTTTAATTTTGCACCGAAAGAATCTTAGAAAACTTACCTAACCTTATTATAACAAGCGAAATTTATTTATTTGAGCCTAACCCAACTAAATATATTTTAGATTTGTTTACAATAATTTAATATTAAACAAACACAGTGAAATATATTGTTTTCGTTAGGTTCAGAATGATTTTGGCGAAATTATTGCATACACAAATTTTCACTTGTCCTATATGGCAAGATGAACGTTGCTGTTTAAGCCTAGATCGCAAGTTCTGCCTATTCGGCACGACATATATATATATATATATATATATATATATATATATATATATATATATATATATATATATATATATATGCGAACGCGCGCACACACTGAGAGATGTACATTTCTTTCCTTATTAAAGGAATTAATATTGTCCTCCGAAATTGGGATACATTTTTACTTCAGTGTTTTCGTCCTTTATCCGAGAACGTTTCTCCTGGTCGTCTTTCAAAGTTCCATCGCTGGTCTACCATACGTAGAGGAAGACTCTGATTGGTATTGGTTCTGCTGTTACCCATTTCTCAGTTTCTTAACCCAGAATGTGATTTCGGTTTCCATGCGATAACGTTGGGAAAGTCTTTTCTAAGCAACTTTGAACTTTTAAAGCTGGTGAACTTGGAATTAAGCTGCATTGGTGAAAATTTTCCAGTTTTGTTTTAAAGTTTACAAGCTATATATTATTGCCTGAGTTGATCTGCTTTAAACTTTAAACACTGATGTGTCCAACCTCCTCTCCCCCTTACAGAAAAAAGCACTAAACACAATTTAAGTTTTGTAGATTCCATTTTCCTAATTAACTGGCTTATTGGAAAAAAATGGGTTAATCTATTTCTTTGCGATTACTGGAAGTCTCTTTATTCTGATCGGCTTCATACTTTGCTCTGGTGTTCTTTGATCAGAGGAAGGTTCAGGTAATTCTGGAGTACTACGACACCATAATTCTGGAGTACTACGACACCATAATTCTGGAGTACTACGACACCATAATTCTGGAGTACTACGACACCATAATTCTGGAGTACTATGACACCATAATTCTGGAGTACTACGACACCATAATTCTGGAGTACTACGACACCATAATTCTGGAGTACTACGACACCATAATTCTGGAGTACTATGACACCATAATTCTGGAGTACTACGACACCATAATTCTGGAGTACTACGACACCATAATTCTGGAGTACTATGATACCATAATTCTGGAGTACTACGACACCATAATTCTGGAGTACTACGACACCATGATTCTGGAGTACTACGACACCATAATTCTGGAGTACTAGAACACCATAATTCTGGAGTACTACGACACCATAATTCTGGAGTACTACGACACCATAATTCTGGAGCACTAGAACACCATAATTCTGGAGCACTACGACACCATAATTCTGGAGTACTACGACACCATAATTCTGGAGTACTAGAACGCAATTTTGGAGCACTAGAGCACTTTAATTCTGGAGCACTTGAACACCATAATTCTGGATCACTAGAACTCCATAATTCTGGAGCGCTAGAACATAATTCTGAAACACTAGAACACCATAATTCTGGAGCACTAGAACACCATAATTCTGGAGCACTAGAACACCATAATTCTGGAGCGCTAGAACATAATTCTGAAACACTAGAGCACTTTAATTCTGGAGCACTAGAACACCATAATTCTGGAGCACTAGAACTCCATAATTCTGGAGCACTAGAACACCATAATTCTGGAGCACTAGAACACCATAATTCTGGAGCACTAGAACACCATAATTCTGGAGCACTAGAACACCATAATTCTGGAGCACTAGAACACCATAATTCTGGAGCACTAGAACACCATAATTCTGGAGCACTAGAACACCATAATTCTGGAGCACTAGAACACCATAATTCTGGAGCACTTGAACACCATAATTCTGGAGCACTAGAACTCCATAATTCTGGAGCGCTAGAACATAATTCTGAAACACTAGAACACCATAATTCTGGAGCACTAGAACACCATAATTCTGGAGCACTAGAATACCAAATTCTGGAGCACTAGAACACAATTCGGGAGCAGTAGAACACCATAATTCGGGAGCACTAGAACATAATTCGGGAGCTGTAGAACACCATAATTCGGGAGCACTAGAACATAATTCGGGAGCAGTAGAACACCATAATTCGGGAGCACTAGAACATAATTCGGGAGCAGTAGAACACCATAATTCGGGAGCACTAGAACATAATTCGGGAGCAGTAGAACACCATAATTCGGGAGCACTAGAACATAATTCGGGAGCAGTAGAACACCATAATTCGGGAGCACTAGAACATAATTCGGGAGCAGTAGAACACCATAATTCGGGAGCACTAGAACATAATTCGGGAGCAGTAGAACACCATAATTCGGGAGCACTAGAACACCATAATTCGGGAGCACTAGAACACCATAATTCGGGAGCACTAGAACATAATTCGGGAGCAGTAGAACACCATAATTCGGGAGCACTAGAACATAATTCGGGAGCAGTAGAACACCATAATTCGGGAGCTCTAGGAAACTGGTGTATCAAACTGAACAAAAATATTAAGCAATTTCCTTTAGGCGTTTATAAGATAATTTTTATCTAAAACATGCAGCATATTAATTTAGGTTAAAATCAAACAATATTGTTTTACTATGTTGTGCTATAGCATAACACAGTAACTTACACGCGTTATAAAGAGATATGTGTATTGGTTTGCTTGACTCACGAAATCGTAATGACACGATTGCAAACAAACCATACCACGGGCGGGATTTGAACCCGCGGTCAGAGAGTCTCGTCACGGCCACGCTAGCTGGAGATTCGTCTGTAAAAACTTGCATTTGTGGTCACAGTGGTGCCTATGCTAACCTTCCTATGGTGTAGAAATATACCTAGTTGGACGAATCTTATTGTGGCTAGCTGGTCCAGTGGCTAACGCGGCGGTCTGGAGTTTGAGACTCTGACCGCGGGTTGAAATCCCGCCCGTGGTATGGTTTGGTTTGCTTGATTTATCAGAAAGACCAATGTGCCATCTTGAGAACCAGTCTCTGCAGCTTCCAGACATCACTTAACATAAACCTCTGCGGAATTCGCGCATCACGTTTCCCCAAATGATTTTGTTGTTGTTGTTATTAATGTTTGACTGGATTCAGTTGCTACTGGGTGTTTTGAGCACCTCACCTGGATGCAGTATATAAGACTTTTCACCGCTCATATACTGTACTTTTATCACTTGAGGGCACTGATCTGTACCTCCTGGTTAGGGAAGGTTCGTCAGGAAGCAGGAAAAGTGTTTCCTGACGTGGGTTTTAGTCAGATGATGATCCGCCGTTGGAGCTTTTGGTCATCTGATCGAGGCCGTCCGCTGGCTTACCGGTTCACCCTTTCAAAATTTATGCTCAGTTATAACCATTTAGTTGTTTACCTGCTGGGTATTAAGCTACATGTACTAGACTTCTTGTGTGTGTGTATCTGAAGGTCTTGGGTTTCTTAAAATTGTTTAACACTAGCTCGTGCTCCTCATAAGTCTCTTGAGTGAGTTGAACTCCAGCTCCTCTGCCCTTTGATGCTTTTCAGGTGAAGTTACTATGCCTTTTAAGTGGGTTGAAGTACATGATGCTGGGGTTATGTGATAAGTTTGTTGACATTCGGATCTCGCAGCCACTGAATTTAGTCTAGTTTACCTACATATTATTGTACAGGTCAAATACAGTGTGAAGGACATACGTCTAGTTAACAGGCTTTAAATAAATCTAAATACCTCCTACTGATATAACTCGATTGCTACATCGCCATTCAGTCTGGTACCTTAATGTATTTTACGATTTCAAAAAACGGATCTCTCTCTCTCTCTCTCTCTCTCTCTCTCTCTCTCTCTCTCTCTCTCTCTCTCTCTCTCTCTCTCTCTCTCTCTCTCTCATTCTCTCGCTCCCTCCCTCGATAATCGACAGGAATGGTTCTCAAAACGGTCACATGAGACTGCTGCACTGGCCATTTATGAGATAAATATTCATTGAATAGTTTCTTCAAAGGATGGAGCAGGGGTTGGCTTGAAGGGCTCTTGATCCAAGAAATTTGGTTTAGTCTCTCCTTCCTGGGATCAAATATGATTTTATAACTTTCCCCAGTCACTGTAAAAACCCATACCTACGGATTTATCTCTTTTCCTTAAATGTAGCAAAATATAAGGTATTCCTGGATATTTCAGCCAAACAGTATCCAAGGATCCTACGTATGAATGGGTAATAAGAAGGAATATTTTCTTATAGTGAGACACATGTGAAAAAAATTAAAATTAATGAGGAAAATCTTATTTTGAGACAGGCGTATACAATACAGGATAATGAGAAATATCTTACTGGGTTACAGATTTACTCAAGATCATGACGAAAATCTTACTGAATCGTGAAACAAACGTAGAAATTACAAGGTGACGAGGAAGATCTTAGATGATCACAAATTCAAGATAAAAGTCTTACAGTAAGACCGATGAACACAGTACAGTAAGACCGATGAACACAGTACAGGATGAGGTGATCGGAAGTTCATTATCCTGAAACTGGTTATATCAGGCTGGATGAGGGCATACGTATATACTTACTAGTACACTAACTGTAAAAAATACCACTAGATATGCTGATGTTCAACTTGGATTAACAGGCAAACTGAACATGAGTAGATAACGTGGTCTCTTAACGTATATACAAGAATAGGTATGCATCTTGTGGTATATACTCAAAAAGGTATTTTCCAATCGGTTCTCACAGAGATAGGTGCTTGTCTTGCGGTATATACATCAATTGTATATCTTGCGGTATGTGTTTGAGGTATTTACACCGATATGTGCATGTGGTACATACACTTTTTCGTTGTATATCCTGGGGTATGGACATAGAGAAAGGTTTATCTTGTGTTTTATACAGCGATAAATGAGTATGATGGGGGGTACAAATACCGACGTGTGTGTGTGTGTGTGTGTGTGTGTGTGTGTGTGTATACTGAAGAAGATAATGACGTCATTACAACCAGAATGGTGCACTACGTCATGAACAGAAAGGAATTTCTGACATCATTATTACCAGACGAGAGTATTCTGGCCCAACCTTAATATAATATTGAATAGACCCGACTAGAACCATTGTTAAATTACTGCCGATTAAATATATCTACCACTTGCCAATTGCAACTGCGATATTGCCTATCACTAACTAGCCCATACTGTTACTAACAGTGTTTCACTGGTCTGAGAGTGAAACGGGTGGCTGCTTAATAAGTCTAAAATCTTAAGCTCCCGGTTACTCTCCATTATCTGTTCTTCCCTCAACATTTCTAATCGCCTTGATCTGGCATTTCATTCACTGTCTTTGTGGAATGTCTTTGATATTTTTTTTATTGATAGAGGATGATTTAATCCAACTTAACCCAATCTAATCTAAACTTAACCTAATTTATAGTAACCTAACTTAAACTTAACTTAGCCTAATTTAGAGTAATCTAACCTAAACAACGTAACTAGTGAAAGTCGTTGCAAACTCTATGTGTGAAATCTACTTAGAATTTGCTTGGTTAATCGCACTAACAGTCTGGCTTGTCAGAGATCGAGCACAGGTTGGTTGACGGAGGATCGAGCCTCACCCGGCTTTTTGCCCCCAGTTACCTAGAAATACCTTAAAATTACACCGCCTAAGCTGCAGTGTCAGTGGAAGGAGCGTGTTGGTCCCATCAAGGGAACATCCTTGATGCCTGTGAGGGGGCATCAAGGAAGCATGTTGAGCCAAGGAATTGCTAACTGATAAGCACAGTGGATTTTTTTAAGTACCTGTTCTTATTTTATAATCATGGGAGGAAGGTGAAGCACTAATTCGAGAGAGGTCTTGCATCCCCTAGGAAATGGAGGGGGTGGGGGGAGGGAGGAATGCATGGTTTCAAAGAAAGGGAAGATCAGGTCCAATTCCTATGATCAAGAGTCATAGCAACCTCCCTTGATGGGTTATCAGGTACCCAGTGAATGTTGACACGGCTCAAAATCATTTAATCCTCATAGTCAGGTGACTCTAAATGTGAAACATTGGTGACTACACCTAGACTGCTTCATCCTCGCCTTTCTTAGTACTTTACGATGTTAGGTAAATGAAGAGACGCCACGCTCGGAATACCTCAATTGTTCGCCACATTTAGCTTGCCGGCGGCTTTGTCAAACCTCGACGAAAAGTACCGTGTGTCACTTTACCTCAGTGTCCATATTTAAATAATTTTCTACTGTCATGCTTTATGAAAGTAATCTGAGACATGTCTGGCTGCCGTTCAGTCTATAGACATGTTAAAAGACATAACGTCTGTAATTCCTGAACTGTGTTCACAAGTTCGTCATTCCTATTCCATGCTGAGTAGTCTGTCATTCCTATTCCGGGCTGAGTAAGCTCTCATTCCTATTCCGTGCTGAAAAGTCTGTCTTTATAATATTGGTTCCCGAGTCTATCTTCTTCCTTCCGTTTAAATAACAAGAACAAAAAGATAAGATATTTATCACTTTCTTTCACTGGAGTCTCAATATTTTTGAAGCCTGAGCAGCTGATCCTGGAATATTAGCAGACTTTGTGCAACACACTCAGAATGTTTATGAACCAACCCCAAGACCATGCAGCAGACGATGAATGTTTATGAACCAACCCCAAGACCATGCAGCAGACGATGAATGTTTATGAACCAACCCCAAGACCATGCAGCAGACGATGAATGTTTATGAACCAACCCCAAGACCATGCAGCAGACGATGAATGTTTATGAACCATCCCCAAGACCATGCAGCAGTCCCAGAATGTTCATGAACCAATCCCAAGACTATGCAGCAGACGATGAATGTTTATGAACCACCCCCAAAACTATGCAGCAGACGATGAATTTTTATGAACCGTCCCCAAGACCATGCAGCAGACGATGAATGTTTACGAACCATCCCCAAGATCATGCAGCAGACGATGAATGTTTACGAACCATCCCCAAGACCATGCAGCAGACGATGAATGTTTATGAACCTTCCCCAAAACTATGCAGCAGACTCCTGATGTTCTTCATGCAGCAGATCCAGGATGTTTTTCATGCAGCCGACCCGGGATACTGTTCATGCAGCAGACCCAGGATGTTCTTCATGCAACAGACCTAAGATTTTCTTCATGCAACAGAGACAGGATGTTCATCATGAAACAGACTCGGGATGTTCGTCATGCAACAGACCCGAAATGTTCTTCATGCAGCAGACACGGGATGTTCTTCATGCAGCAGACCCAGAATGACCCTCATGAAGCAGACCCAGAAAAATTTTCATGCGGCAGACACAGGATGACCCTCCATCAGCAGACCCAGGATTTTCTTCATACAGCAGACCCAGAGTAACACTGCAGCTGACCTGGGACGTTTCTCTAGCCCCTCACAGCTGTGATAAAACGCACGAAGGTCAGAACTCTTTTCGCTCTTAGTAGAGTTTTATCGTCAGCTACTTGATCATATACATACATGTCGTGCCGAACAGGTAAAACTTGCGATTTTGGCTTAATAACAATGCACTTCTTGCCGAATAAGGTAAGCGAAAATGTGTGTATGCAATAATTTCGCAAAAAAATAATTCTGAACCTAGAAAACAGTATATTTCATTGTTTATTATTAAATTATTGTAAATTTATCTAAAATATTTTTAGATAAATTTAGAAAGATTAGGCTAAATTAAATTTCTCTCGTTATAGTAAGGTTAGGTAAGTTTTCTAAAGTTCTTTTATTACAAAATTATTACTTTTTACATTATCATAAATGAAAAAATATATCATAAAACTTTTTTTTTTAATAAGTCGGCCGTCTCCCACTGAGGCAGGGTGACCCAAAAAGAAAGAAAATCCCCAAAAAGAAAATACTTTAATCATCATTCAACACTTTCACCTCACATATAATCACTATTTTGGCAGAGGTGCTCAGAACACAACAGCTTAGAAGCATATCCCAATATCCCAAACCCCTCCTATAAAGTGCAGAAAGGACTTAATGTTAAATGAATTCATGCTAAATGACCAGTTTTACCTGTTCGGCATGACGTACGTATATATATATATATATATATATATATATATATATATATATATATATATATATATATATATATATATATAATTTTATGTAAATTGACCCATTTCTAACGTTGATAATATTTACCTATCTCTCGCCAGAGGCTTTATCAAGTGAGCGAAATATAGCGTAATTACAATAACTCAGTCATAGGTATCGCCTGCCAGTGCTGGCGGTCAGTGGGAATGTACACGGAGGATGGAGCCTCCAGCCATTCTCTCGGTTATTTTATTGATCGAATTTTAAATCTTTGTCATTGACTTTAAACATGGTTATTAATTACCTTAAATATAGTTATTATTGACCTAAATTGTCACTGTTAATTTTTAAAGAATTTGAATTAATTATTATTAATGAATTATGATTAATTATTTTTAATGAATTTAAATATCACTGTTAATAATTTAAATGTCGTTATTAAAGAATTTAAAGATTATCAACGGCTTTAAAGTTAATTAAGAATGACTTTAAAAGGTATTATCATCTGTTTTAAAGGCGATTATCAATAATTTTAAACTAATTATCAATGAATTCATGAAGATCTACTTCCAGCGAATCTTCAGCAAATTAAGGTTTGTTTCACACTTAAGTGCCTCATAACATAGCAAAGTAAGCTTTTATTTCAGTTTCGTTCAAGGGCGAAATGTTTGCGGGGCTTTAAGTGCCTTTGTATAGCGCTCACAGCTCATCTTAAATCTACGTGTTATAGTGTTGACGAGTCAGGACGATCCTTATGCTGGCACTATCCCAGGTTGAGTTATCTTGTTGACGAGCCTGGATGATGCTCAGGCTGGCACTATCCCAGGCCATGTTATCTTGTTGAACCTGGCTGATGCTCTGGCTGGCACTATCCCAGATGGTGTTATCTGTTGATGAGCCTGGATGATGCTCTGGGTGGAACTATCTCAGGCTGTGTTATCGTGTTGAGCCTGGATGATCCTCAGGCAAACACTATCCCAGACCTTGTTATCGTGTTGACGAGGCTGGATGATGATCAGGCTGGCACTATCGCAGAGGCAGCTTTAGCTTTGCATTTTGCATAAAGTTGTCTCTGGAACTATCATACATCGAGGGAGAATAGGATATACAGCGATACGTGTACAGAAACTACCGTCGGCATGTGTGAGGTGGGTCTCTGGGAGTTGTATAGCAGGTATATGTCTGTGAGAAGTATACACCCATGTGTTAAGTGTTTCTCTGTGTTCCCTATTTCTCTGTTGTCCGTGTCCCTCTGTTGTACGTGTTCCTCTGTTGTCCGTATTCCTGTTGTCCGTATTCCTCTGTTGTACGTGTTCCTCTGTTGTCCGTGTTCCTCTGTGTTCCGTGTTCCTAAGTGTTCCGTGTTTCTGTGTGTTCCGTGTTCATCCAGATGACCCGGGTACACGAACGTGATAAGCATTCAAAATTTCATCGTCATCAGTATTCACTCATGTGCTTTATCGTCCAACTTTCTCTTGAATCTCTATTCACCCATGTGTTGTGTGTTTCTCTGTACTCCTTGTTCTTGTATACTTCGCGATCTTTTGTATTCCTCATTCTTCTGTATTCCGTATTCTTCTAAATTCCATGTTCCGTGTTCAATCAGTTGTTTCTTATTCATCTATATATGTATATGTCGTGCCGAATATGTAAAACTGGTCAATTAGCAAGAACTCATTTAAAATTACGTCCGTTCTGAAATTTTCTCTTATACGTTTAAAGATATATTTTTTTTCATTAATGTTAATGTAAATTTTTTTAATTTTGCACCAAAAGAATCTTAGAAAACTTACCTAACCTTATTATAACGAGAGCAATTTATTTTAGCCTAACCCAACTAAATATATTTTAAATACGTTTACAATAATTTAGTACTAAACAAACACAATCAAATATATTTTTTTCTTTAGGTTCAGGATGATTTTGGCGAAATTATTGCATACACAAATTTTCACTTGTCCTATATGGCAAGATGAGCGTTGCTATTTAAGCCAAGATCGCAAGTACTGCCTATTCGGCACGACATTATATATATATATATATGTCGTGCCGAATAGGCAGAACTTGCGATCTTGGCTTAAATAGCAACGCTCATCTTGCCATATAGGACAAGTGAAAATTTGTGTATGCAATAATTTCGCCAAAATCATTCTGAACCTAACTACAAATATATATTTCACTGTGTTTGCTTTGTATTAAATTATTGTAAACAAATCTAAAATATATTTAGTTGGGTTGAGCTAAAATAAATTGTTCTTCTTATAATAAGGTTAGGTAAGTTTTCTAAGTTCCTTTTGGTGCAAAATTATAAATTTTTACATCATCATTAATGAAAAAAAATATATCTTTAAACGTATAAGAGAAAATTTTAGAAAGGACTTAATTTTAAATGAGTTCTTGCTAATTGACTAGTTTTACATATTAGGCACGACATATATATATATATATATATATATATATATATATATATATATATATATATATATATATATATATATATATATATATATTATATTGTCTATGTATATCATATTAATATTACACGTGTTTATTAGCAGAGCTAATCTTGGATTTCCTTTTGTGGAATTCACGGATATTACAGGATAGACATAGGAAACGAAATGGTAGTTGTGAGAGAGAGTAAAGACTGCTGTACAAATGTGTCTTTCACAAAACTTTCGGTGGCTATTTGGATAAATTTTGCATGATTCTTCTGTGATATATTGGTACATTTACAGCAGTGTTAAATTTCAATACATATTGAGAGAAATGTACACGAGTTCATATTGAGAGCTGAGTAAAACTTTCTGGGCGCCAGTCTGGAGCCTTCCAAACCCCGGTGAGTTCAGGGAGAGTTCCATCTCCTTTAATTTCGTTTGTGTATCAGCGAGCAAGGCATCGCCGCGACGAGTGGGGCGGCTGTTCAATAACACATGATTCTCGTCACTTCATAGTGTTACTTTCAAGAGTGCAAAATTTCAAGGCTCGATCCGTTATTTGCATGTCCCCCTAGCGGAAACTGTGAGTTAGTCGTTCTGTCTTGCCGCCTCATTCAAGGCAGATGATGCAGTCAGACCTGATTACCTCTCATTCCCAAGGCGCCGCATGACCCTGAGGGCATTAGTGCTTCTCTATGAACTTAGTAATAGTAATCCTTCTTACATTCTCCATCCACCTGTTAGTATTTTTTAAGCTCATCAAATTTATTAACAAGCAATTTAATAATAACCAAACACAATAAAATATATTTTTTCCGTATGGTTCAGAATTATATTTATATGAAAAAATATATATGTCGTACCGAATAGGTAAAATTTGCAATTTTCGCTTAAACAGCGACGATCTTCTTGCCTAATATTGCAAGCAAAAATTTGTGTATGCAGTAATTTCGCAAAAAATCATTCTAAACCTAACAAGAAAAAAATATATTTCATTGTGTCTGCTTATTATTAAATTATTGTAAACTTGTCTAAAATATATTTAGTTGGATTACACTAAATTAAACTGCGCTTGTTATAGTAAGGTTAGGTACATTTTCTAAATTTTTTTGGTACAAAATTATTAATTTTTACGTTAATATAAATGAAAAAATAAGATTTTTAAAAGTACTAGAGAAAATTTTAGAAAGAACTTAATTTTAAATGAGTTCTTGCTAATTGACCAGTTTAACCTATTCGGCACGATATATATATATATATATATATATATATATATATATATATATATATATATATATATATATATATATATATATATATATGCAAGGAATTCGCAAGAGCAGGCGAAATATACACAAACACTGATCTCTGGTTCGTAGGTTCGAGTCTCCTTCAGCCAGAGATATGTGTTTGTGTATATTTCGCCTGCTCTTGCGAATTCCTTGCATTGCTAATGTCTCTAGTAAGGCTGATGCATGCAGGGGATGAGATGAAAAGCTGTAAGCCTTCTCCCTGAAAGCTGGCTGCCTTGGATCAAAGTTTAGCTCAAGCTGGACTCCAAGGTATTGATCCAGTGTGGGTAGATTGGTAAAGCACTGCGTACCTTGTTCCAAGGTTCTTAGGTTCGAGTCTCCTTCAGCCAGAGATCAGTGTTTATATATATATATATATATATATATATATATATATATATATATATATATATATATATATATATATATATACAAAACCACGGGGGGAATAGAATAATAGCTCTAGGCCTTTCGTGTTGTAATCAACACATCATTAGGAGCTTGCAAAATTGCAGAGACGAGGAGGATGTCCAAGCAAGTACGTTCCCTAAGGACATCTAGGTAATTTAATTTTCTACATCTTTTTGTGGGAAAAGTTGAGAATGAATTTTCTAGCTTTGAGAGTCGCTGCGTCTCATCAAACGGATTTTTTCCTGTTGTTGCTAGGATGTGTAGGTGCCAATTTTATTCATAAAACTTGCTTACTGCTTACCGTGGGAACATTTTAGAATGCCCTTGTGATAGGCTTCAAATTTCCATAGGTGGTTTATCTTGCGTAAAGAAGGTTCGAATAGTAATTAAATTATGTATCAAATAGGCTAAATTTATTAAAACAAGTTGGTGGCCTTATATGTTCCTATATATTTTTTAAATGTGTTCTGTTTTCCGGAGGAATACAAAGGTTACTATTTGCGGAGAACAAGTCTTTCCCAGGGTCAGGCTTGGAGAGTAGGAAACCTCTCGAAACCCATCATAGGTATATTAAAACTGATGTTACCAGGGCACGCGAAAAATCTACTTGATCAGACTCTCACGACTCTCAAGCTGACCTGGCCATCTTACCTTCTCTTTCGCTACTTAATAATGATCCTCGGCCGGCTGAAATGATTTCCAATTTTCATCTCCAATTTGCGTGCTAGCGCTGAAATGTTCAGTAACTTAATACTCCTCGTAATGTTAGTCAGATAAATATCTCTTGCAATATACGACCCCGAAAGCTTTCCTCATCTTTGAAAGCCCCACTGACAGGTTCCCTAAGCCGCATCCCAACACTGGGATCACGGTTTTAACGTAAGATAAACAATAGACTTTTTTTTTGGCATATAATAGCTGTTGCATGTTCAACAACTCTCTTGTTTGTATTCGAAAACATTATTTATATATTTTTAACTATTTTTTCCAAAATGTAGTTAGTCTACTTATTACGGTAATAATTTCTGTATATTTCTTTCAGATATTATTACTAATTTCCAAATATTAATTTGTAATAATACTTTTACCTTCATTAATTATATTCCTTCAGTTATGATAATTTATGTTAAAGCCATTTGCAAATATGTATCTATTCCTTAACTGTTATTTATTTCATTACTAAAATCTTGTGTATCCAGAAAATACTTACCTTAATATACGTATTTAATTTATCTAATATAATATCGTTAACTTTATTTCCTTAGTATCTAAAATGAATAGAATGTTTCACATGCTACGCTTTCTGTGCTGCCAGAATCGAGAATTTTGGCCATCCTGCATTGCTAATTGCTTGTTCGCTAATTTGCGTTCTGGGACATGCAGTTAGCTGGGAGCATACTTGATCTCCCTTATGCTGTGTCTGTATTGCCTCTTACTGGCTCGCCGTCGTCTGGAAGGACTTCTCCTCCTACCTCTGTCTTCACGAACTCTGTTTTCCTCTCCTCTTGTCATATAGACTCAGTTTTGTGGTATGGAATGATCTTGGTGAAGAGAAACATACTTCTTGTCCTTTCTGGAACTATGTTTCCGACTTAGAATTAGCGATTTTTTGACATTTTTCTGTCTGTCATGAGACACTCGATTCAGGTCCCAAGTTTAACTGTCGTAGTTAGGGTTTGGAAGTGGCTTAACTCTGACTGATTTTTGTTAGAAAATTTTCACCCTTAATGAAGGACATGTCGAGTGTCTCCAGTATGGTTGTTTTAACGTGTTTCGTTTGCTTGATTGTTTAACACTGTGATGCTTTACTGTTTGGAGAGCTGTTTGCCTTATTGCTTAAGTAAGCTGTGCCTATTGCCTCCTTGTTGATCAGAAGTTTGTTTACGTATTTGTTGATTTTGTCAATCACATTCTATACTGAGTCTGTCGCATACTTCACTCTCGTACACATTACATATTCTTATCGTAATGTCGTTCAGTAACTCGCCAAATGGTACAATTTATTACTAAAAGTACAAGATTGTACAAGATATATAGTAACGTGATTTAAAAAGACACGTGAGCAAATATGATCTTGTTCATTAGAAAACGTTTCGGTCCTTGTAATTGGTCGGTATCAATTACCAAACTTTATATAAAAAAATAACGTGTTTAAGAGCACAATTTAAGCTGTTGTACTGACATACTGAATAACTATATCTAGTAAGAAGGAGACTAATTCCTGAATCATTATTTTTGACGGTACAAATCGTTAATTCTGGACATCTTTTTGGTAGTAAAGTTAATTCTCCCAACTGCAATCCTGCTATAAAAAAAAAAACTTAAAGCGCTATTAAGAAGATAATGGTCCTGCTCCAATGAGTTAGTTAACACTGGCAAAACTATTACAAGCCGGAAACAGGCTAGATGCTAGTAGTGTATCAACTGGCTGACCCAGTATTCTCTGGAAGATGTCTGTGTTGTAGATAAAACATTTGGAACGCGAGTCATATATTTTCCTGTAACCCTTTTATTGTTTTATTATAAATAGGGATTGTGTAGGTTTCTTCACATATTGCGATCCAGTAGCCCTTAATCTCACTTAACATAATATTTACCACATAAAAATCTGGATAGTCTTTTAAAAACTTTCCAATATAACTATACACACAGTTTGATTGTAGGCCACATTTTTAAAACTATGCTTGCTTATTGTTAAAATATTGTATAAGTCATATAGATGACTGATATTACAGTAAGTTTCCAAGTAACTCGCTTGATATCTTAAGGATCATCCATTTATAATTATTACGCAAATTCCTTACCTGATATCAAGGCTATCATTCATATAACTTGCATGATATCAAAGTACGCATTTCAGTACCTTGCCTTTTACTTCACCAGATATAGCAAGCACTCAGACATCTCACACCTAGCCTATTGTGGTAAATATTCAGCTGATAGTTCTGATATACTAATAATTCATTTAACTGACCTGATTTCATAACTTTTAGATACCTCATCTTGTTCTCAGCATTCGTATTTTCTGCCGCCCACTACAGTATACTAAAATGGACATCTGAAACTCTTCAAACGCAAATGTCTAACAGTACAGTAATGAAATTCTATGATAATATCTATCCTCGTAATATACCATTATCTTGACCCCCCATTATCTCGTGATATCTGGCTTCACTGTACAGTTATCTTGGCTGTAAAGTAATGTTACATCTAGTCTCATAATATACCCTCATTTTGGCAGCCATATAATGTGATATGTAGCTAATATGGTACAATTAATTAACATGGATGTCAGATCAAGAGAAATGTAAAGTCAAAATAATCATCATGGCTGCCACGTCCGATATCTAACGTATAAGGCACAGTTATCTTGGCTGTTGAACCTCGTGACATCTAGCCAGTTAACGTATCGTTATTTTAGCTGCTTGAGTTTGATATCAGGCTCATAATATACAGCTATCTTGGCTGCGGGATGTAAGTGATAACCGGCAGTCAAGTGTCTGGATATGAGTTGGCAAGCATCTGGCAGCCCTGGGAATCTTGACTTATACTTTAAGTCAGCTTCTCGTGAGAGCAATTTGTGGAGCACAGCAACGGTAAACTTTGTTAGCGAACATGTGGTTCATTGTGACGCGGAGGGGAAGGACGAGGGATGGAGGGGAAGATGGAAGGAAGGGGAGGGAGGAGAGAAAACGTAACAGGAGATGGGGGAGGGGGGGAGGGGGGAGGGTGGATGAATGGAGTGGGTAGAGTGGGTGGTGGTTGTGGGGAAGAAATGAATTTGAGGGGAAGCGCAGAGAAGAGAAGAGAAAGAAATGGTGGATTAGGAGAGGAATGAAGAAGTAGAGTAACTAAGTCGGAAAAGGGAAATACACATTCCACTGAAACGCTAATGAATTATTCTCTGTTTTGAAATAACCAGTTAATAAAATAGTATATAGAAAATTGTGTAGATATTTTTTATATTATTATTATTATATTTGTATATTTGTAACTAATCAATGGTCCAAGTAGGACCAAAACATAGTAGTAAGATTCTTTCTCTCATGTGATGTCTACCTGGAGTCTACCTTGAGGGCATTCCAGGGATCAACGCCCCCGCGGCCCGGTCCACGACCAGGCCTCCCGGTGGTAAAGGTACCCTCATAACTGTATGCATCTTGCCGATCAGGACTCCTGTGCATGCAAGTCTGGACTTCGATTAGATTGTGATCAGAATTAGTTGTTTTTGATATTGTTATATTCCTTACCAGGTCCTCATTATTTGTGAAAATAAGGTCCAGCGTGTTCTCCAGTCTTGTTGGCTCCACTATCTGCTGACTTAGGGTGTGTTGCAGAAATTCAGCAACTCCTGTGTGTGTGACTTTTCATCTGAGCTACCTCCAGGGATTATTTCTGCTACGACATTATTTGCTATATTCTTCCATTTTGTGTCTTAGATTGAAGTCACCAAGCAGCAAGATGTTTGGGGATGGGGCTGGAAAGTTATCCAGACAGGAGTCAATTTTTGACAGTTGTTCTTTGAACTGTTGGGAAGTTGTAACCTGTGGCTTATATACAAGTACAATGACTAAGTTTTGGTTCTTGATTTTTATTGTCAAAACTTCAACTACATCATTTGTGGTGTTCAGTATCTCTGTGCAAATGAGAGAGACTCTGATATACAGGCCCCCCCCCTTGTTGCCTGTTCTTTCTGTCGCATCTGAAAAGGTTGTATCCAGGTATCCATATTCACTGTCAAAGTAATCTTTTGCGTGGGTCTCTGTGAAGGCTGCAAACAGTGAATTTGACTACCCTAGAAGTCCACTAATGTAAGGTATTTTGTCGTTTGTGGATGGCTTAAGGCCCTGTATATTAGCAAATATAAATGAGGTTGTGTTGCATGTTTGTTGGGGGATTTTGTTGTTGGCATCAGTAGCTGTGAATATTTCCATCCTTACCCATCCTTCTTCCTTACCCATCTTAGCAAAGACTCTGGTCATAAGAAGAAGAAGTAGCTGTGAGCCCGGAGGGGCCACTGGCTGTGCTTCCAGTCCAACAAGGCTCAAAGGTGATGGACTATTTTGGGTATCTCTTTCCATTTTCTTTATTCGTTTCCTACCACTAAAAATTCACTTGGGGTATTGTCATAGCTACCATACCTACTATGATGTGTTGTATGGGGTGTGTGCCTCCTGGTCCCTTTTAGATGGTATGCAGTGCAATTGGTATTGTAACATTGTTTTTCAAGGACTGAAGACTGACACATCTCAGGATGGAAGTATTTGCAAGAGATAGAACGACACACTCCCCTAGACAGGAGGTCACGGCATTTTTTGGGGATGCTCAAAGTTGCATGCCCCATTCGTTTTCCCTGATATTCCGTGTTTACAGATGCCCCAAACATAGTATTTGCCCCATTTTGTTTTTGGCTGGGTACAATTCGTGCTGGCTGTATTCTTAATCTGTGCTGGCCCTAGAGCTGCACTACAGTCCTCCATAGCCAAACCAGAGACACCACCATCTGTTGTCATGGCACCAACATTTTACCTGGAAGGGGACTCCCCGACTGCATCTGCACTAGAGGCTATGACTGTGATGGCTGCAGAAGAGTCTACCCCAGAGGAGGGCTCCTCTACTTCATCTGTACTAGGGGTTATGGCGTCGGTGGCTGTGGAGGAGTTTTTAACTGAATCCGGATTTTCACAATGGCTGGGGGCTGGGTCTGGGTCAGCTCTAAGGCTGGGGACTGAACTAGCTGTTGTTTTTGTTTCCCGTGTTTTTTCCTGTGTGTATCTGCTTATTTTTGGGTCAGTTGTTGTAGACTGGGCATTCTCTTTGTTAGACTTTACTCCTCCCCTATCTTCCCATGCTCTATATATTCCAGATAGACTATTCAATAGTTCCTCCTTTTTTTCGTGTTTATTAATATTTTATTATTATTGTTATTATACTGGCCAAAATAAAATTTTCTTCTCGTTAAATAAGTAATCGTTAATATTTTGCCTTGACTAGTTTTTAATGTTAATATCATGTGTGGTTGCTTTTCTTCTAGTACGTCGTTATATTTTAATTTTTGTTATCCTCTAATAGGTGTAGTTATCTTTTAATACGTCTAGCTATCCAGTACGTTTATTTTAGCTCTAGCACATCCCAGTCATTGTTACTCGGTAATTCCTGTCACTGTTAGTTGGTAATCATTGTTACTGTAACTCAAAAATCCCTCACTCAGTAATTCCTGTTAATTGTACTTCGTAATTCCTGTCACTGTTACTCAAACCCTCGTCACTATTCGGTAATCTGTCACCGTTAGTAATCACTGTCATTATTACTCAGTAATCTGTATCGCTGTTATTCGGTAATCTGCCATTACTCAGTATTCCCTGTCACAGTTATTCTGTAATCTGTCACTGTCACTCATTAATCCTTGTAACTGTTATTAAGTAATCCTTGTCAGTGTGATTCAGTAATCCCTGTCACTGTCATTCAGTAATCCCTGTCACTGTCATTAAGTAATCCCTGTCACTCATTCAGTAATCCCTGCCACTGCCACTCAGTAAAACTGTCACCACTTTTCTGGCAGCTCAATGATATCACAATATGTAATCTTGAGGCCAGGGCTTAGTGCTTGGAGACAGACATCACAGTTTGGTTGATCATGATGGACTCTGTGACCGCCTCGAGTGTTTGCCCGTCCTCTGTTAAGGCTGCGGCTATAATGTTGACTTATGTGGAAGCTTGTTGAGGTAAAGGGGGGGGGAGAGCACGAGGGAGCAGCAAAGGAGAAGAGAAGAGAATAAGGGTAAGGGGGAGAGAGTATAAACAGAGGAACGGAAGAGGTATGAAGAATGAAGGGAGTAGGCAAGATGAATGAGAAGAGAAGAGAGCGAGGGGGAAATGAATATAAGAACATAAGAAAGGAACATTGCAACAGGCCTACTGGCCCATACGAGGCAGGTTCAAGTCTCCTACCGTCTTAAGCCAATGACCCAACCTAGTCAGATCAGGTCACATTCACTTAAGGAAGGAGCACGGCATCAGATCTAGTAGCACAAGCTAGTCAGGACCAACTCGCACCCACCCACACCCACTCACATATTTAACCTATTTTTAAAACTACACAACGTTTTAGCTTCTATGACGGTACTTGGGAGCTTGAAGCACATGTACAACATCTCGGTATCTTTGTTATAGACGTTTCGCCATCAAGTGGCTTTATCAATACAGATTCTAGGACATGATTTCAAGACAGAACTATACACAAAAGATGAGGTAATCAGTCCCTCAGCCTTGGAGTTGGTGTGAAGAGCACCCGTGTTGTATACCATTTTTGTATAACTCGGGAGTTTGTTCCACTCATCCAGAACTCTGTTACCAAACCAGTGCTTTCCTATATCCTTCTAGAATTTGAATTTTTCAACTTAGGATAGAAAGAGTGAGATGAAGAGTGATGGAAATGGAAAATGAGAATAGTACTTGGAAGAGAACACAGTAAGAAGGGTAAGAAAAATAGAATGAGGGGAAAAGCAAGGGGAAGGAGGTTGTGCGAGAGAAGAGTGATGGTAGTGGTAAGGGTAGACTGGGAGAGAGGATGTGGAAGGAAAAAGCTAGGATGAGAGAGACAGAGAGAGAGAGAGATAATGCGAATAAGTGTTTATTGTACAGAAATCTGTATGGATATTCATCACCAGGAATGGTAGAGGCTTCTTGATTCGCCAGTACTCTGGATCCTCAGTCAGTAGTGAGCCGAGGTTACACTTTCCAACAGCGACTTCCGAATGGAAGGAGTGAGGTAGCGTAAACGATAATAAGAGTTGAGGAGACATTACTTATACAGTGGACGAGAAGGGACAGTACAACATATATGAAAGAGAAAAATCGAAGAAGTTACAAAAAGAAGAGTTTATTATTATTTTTTTTATTATTATTATTATTATTATTATTATTATAAATAATCTATTCAGCTGGAAGAGTTAATTACCGCCTAAGGGTTATTAAATTTGATCCGGGGAAGCGAAGGTCATCTCGAAAGCCTTGCATCAAGAGCTCTGGGGAGACTAAATGAGTGCGAGAAAGATGGGGAGACAAAGTCGTGGCTGACTTTGACACAGGATAGACATACTAACAGACTACAACAGCCATGAGCGGACTGCAGTGGTGAGGACAAACAGAACGAGGTTCATCTCCCATTATCTTAATTCATTTGTTAGCTGGTTTGGCTAGCTGGTAGGCTGAGGGTTTAATTTAAAATTTACTAATTGGTTGACAAGTTGAGTTAGTTGGTTGGTTGGCTAGTTAAATGGTTTAATTCCTTGTTTTGCTATTTGCTGCTTTGCTTGGTAAGACACATAGTAAGACAACAATATGACAATGACATTGTTTCAGACTATAAAAACAGAATCCCTCTCCAAGCTGAGGGACTGACAACCTCAAATCTACATCTTAAAGGGTGACGGATTGATTACATCGATTTCACATCTCGTTAATTGGATGGTTTGTTGACTGGTCGGCAGGCTTGGTTAGTTGGTTGTTTGGTTAGTCGGTTGATTGTGGGTCGCTGGAAGGCTGCTGACTTAGTTTCCTGGTTGGCTGACTGGTTAGTTTGTAAATTATATAGCCAGTTGCATGCACCTGGGATTTAATTCACCTGTACATCTCAGTACACCTGATCAAAAAAAATAATTTAATACCCAAAGTATAAATGAAAGTAATCACCATTTTTATATATACAGTGACATATGCACATAAATAACAAAAAAAAAGGCACAATACCGTGACTGGAACGATACACAAATAACCCGCACATAAAAGAAGCTTACGACGACGTTTCTGTCCAAGTCGGACCGAAACGTCGTCGTAAGCTTCTCTCTTTTATGAGCGGGTTATTTGTGTAACATATACACATCTGTATATATCCTTTATATTGGTTTAGATATTCGGTGTATACCTTTTGGATTGCATGAAGTACGTTAAGTATACACTTCATCTGTAAACCCCAAGTCAAGAATGTTGTAATCCATAGAGATGAAAATAAACTCTCGCTTTGTGAAATTCACTGAGAGATATGCAATTTTCAATGCACTTACCCCGTGTATTATCATCAAATTTACTTCCTCTTTCATTTGCTTGCCATTTTATGAATATAAGTTTCCCATACGTCGTTGTGTGTTTCACTCGAATTATTTTCAAGTGTGTTTTATCCTGTTTTGGGTCAAATTTATATTTCAAAATAATTATGGCATATAATCATTTGCACACACACACACACATCACACACATCACACACACACACACACATCACACACACACACACACACACACACACACACACACACACACACACACACACACACACACACACACACACACACACACACACACACACTGAAGTGTGGAAGACGGTAAATGTAGTCCAAATTTTTAAGAAAGGTGATAGACACGAGGCATTAAACTACAGACCAGTGTCACTGACATGTATAGTATGCAAAGTCATGGAGAAGATTATCAGGAGAAGAGTGGTGGAACACCTAGAAAGAAACAGGCTTATACACGATAACCAGCACAGTTTCAGGGAAGGGAAATCCTGTGTCACAAACCTACTCGAATTTTATGATAAGGTAACGGAAGTAAAACTAGAGAGTGGTGGGCAGATTGCATTTTCTTGGACTGCATGAAGGCCTTCGACACAGTTCCACGCAAGTGATTAGTGCAAAATCTAAAGGATCAAACACGCACAAAAGGAAAGGCACTGCAATGGATCAGAGAATGCCTGACAGGGAGACAACAACGAGTCATGGTACATGACGAGGTGTCAGAGTGGGCGCCTGTGACGAGCGGGGTCCCACAGGAGTCAGTCCTAGTACCGGTGCTGTTTCTGGTCTATGTGAATGACATGCTGGAAGGGATAATCTCAGAAGTTTCCTTGTTTACAGATGGTTTGAAGTTAATGAGGAAAATTATATCGGATAAGGATTAGACAGGACTACAAAGGGACCTGGACAGGCTGCAAGCCTGGTCCAGAAACTGGCTCCTGGAAACTTCAGCACAGGATACTCGATATAAGCTTCTAATAGTACACCAAAAATGAACGTAATCGGTTGAAAAATAAAGGGGTCGATATGTTACCTATATGTTGAGTCCTTAACCCCACCAAATACAAAGTCATGAAGACCAAAAAAAGGCTAAAAAGACAGTAGACAGAGTACAGGCTAGGGGGCCAAAGACTGCAAACCTCACTCAAGGCAAAGGATCTTGATGTGAGTACAATACTGAGCACATCCGAGGTGCACATCAACCAGATGACTGATGCAGCAAATGGGCATCTGACAAACCTAAGAATAGCGTTCTGGCACCTCAGTAAGGAATAGTTCATGATTCTGTATACCGTGTACGTCAGGCCCATCAATACTGTAGTAAGCAGCACTAGTTTGGAACCCACACCTGGTGTAGCATGTCAAGAAATTAAAAACACTGCAAAGAAACCATACCACGTGAGTCATGCAAACACTGCAAAGGTTTGCAACAAGACTGGTCCCGGAGCTAAGGGGAATGTCCTACGAGAAAAGGTTAAGGGAAATCGACCTGACGACACTGGAGAACAGGAGAGATGGGGGGCTATGATAACGACATATTAAAAACTGAGAGGAATTGACAAGATGGACAGAGACAGGCTGTTCCAGAGATGGGGCACAGTAACAAGGGGTCACAATTGGATGATGAAGACTCAGATGAATCACAGGGATGTTGGGAAGTATTTCTTGAGTGACAAAGTTGTCAGGAAATGGTATAGTCTGGGAAGTGATGTAGTGGAGGCAGGATCCATACATAGCTTAAGGAAGAGGTATGATAAGCTCATGGAGCAGGAAGCGTGACTTAGTAGCGACCAGTGAAGAGGCGGGACCAGGAGCTGTGAATCGACCCCTGCAACCACAACTAGGTGAGTACACACACACACACACACACACACACACACACACACACACATACACTACCCTAAGGGCTGTGGTTAGCTACAATATTTACTGAGTGAATAATTCGGCTAACACAGTACAGAAAGAACTAATTCTTATGTTTAATCACTGTACGAGATAACATTTAACAAGTACAATGTTCCTAATGTTTACCTCTGAAGAATTACGCTTTCTACAACAATATTAACAAACATAACTACTGTGTTTGCTCTTCCTTTACTCAGACACACCCTCCTCACCCCCACACACCCTCTTCACCCCCACACACCCCCCTCACCCCCACACACCCTCCTCACCCCCACACACCCTCCTCACCCCCACACACCCTCCTCCCCCCTACACACCCTCTTCACCCCCACACAACCTCCTCACCCTCACACAACCTCCCCACCCCTACACAACCTCCCCACCCCCACACAACCTCCTCACCGCCACACACCCTCTCCACCCTCACACACCCTCTCCACCCCCACAAACCCTCTCCACCCCCACACACCCTCTCCACCCCCACACACCCTCTCCACCCCCACAAACCCTCTCCACCCCCACACACCCTCTCTCCCCCACCCACCCTCTCCCCCCCCACAAACACTCCACCCCACAAACACTCCACCCTTTCTATCCACACTCCTCCACACTCTACTGCTCTCTCACCCTCCTCATACGCAACTTCACACTCGTCATTCCTGCCGTCACACCCTATCCATCCACCCTTCTTCCTCCCCCACACATACTACCTCTCCCCACACATTCATCCTCTCGTCCACACACAAAACTCTGCAGCTTAACACGGCCTCCAGAGCCTACAAACACAACCTCTACACCTTAACACAGGTTCCAGCGCCTACACAGACCTCTACTTCTCGACAGGCTCCAGCTCCTTCACACACAAACTTGCTTCTCTCGCCCACAACCCAAGCTCCTTGATTCCCTGTTGTACAAGAATGATATACAATGCCGACAAGATGAAAACTGAGACACTTGTGCAACATCTGGGAATCTTTATTGTAGACGTTTCGCCATCCAGTGGTTTTATCAACACAGATTCTAGAACATAATTTGAAGACAGTAGAACTATATACAAAAGATGAGGTAATCAGTCCCTCAGCCATCGGACTGATAATACAACTAACCCATTCCTTTGGGTATGACCTACTTCCACTGGGGACTCCCGCCTACCAGTAACTATGCCCTTGTCTGCTACCCGTCCCTTTCCATCTAACGTTAGTATATAAGCGTCAGCCTTCTTGCCTGTGCTCCAGAATCCTCACGACTAAGGTGCTCTTCACACCAACTCCAAGGCTGAGGGAATGATTACCTCATCTTTTGTATATAGTCCTACTGTCTTCAAATTATGTCCTAGAATCTGTTCTGATAAAGCCACTGGATGGCGAAACGTTTTCAATAAAGATACCCAGATGCTGCACAAGTGTCTCAGTTTTCATCTCCTTGGGTCTCTCCCGCTCTATCTCCAAGGCAATAATTGAGGACTTGTGTTGTCAAAAATTTTAGGTCAATTAAACTTTAAGCATAAAATTTGCTAGAGGAGTGGGATTATCCCGGAAGGCAGAGCGAAATAACAGTGACATGCTAACTAGCGCAAATATATGTCAAGTTTTGTAGTGTGTGTGTGTGTGTGTGTGTGTGTGTGTGTGTGTGTGTGTGTGTGTGAGTGAGTGAGTGAGTGAGAGAGAGAGAGAGAGAGAGAGAGAGAGAGAGAGAGAGAGAGAGAGAGAGAGAGAGAGAGAGAGAGAGAGACAGACAGACAGACAGACAGACAGACAGACATAGAGGAGGGGGAAACAGACGCCGAAAGACCAACACACACACACAGACAGACACACACACACACACACACACACACACACACACACACACACACACACACACACACACACACACACACACATACATACATACATACACAAACTGTAGATTTCCTGGATGAGTTTAAGGAGTTACCACAAACTTGGCAGACTTCACCTCTCTTCTCTAGTATTCCTGTGTCAACTATATTTCTTCGTTCATGGGATGCTACCCATCTTATTTTCAGTCCTTGCTCTAAACTTGACTTCAAAGACGCTATTACCATACTTCGGACACAGTTATTAGTTCATTTTATTTGTTTTATACTTACGTAAAACATTCAGCTACCAGTGATAATTTTTATGGTCTATCCGAACAGCGCTGAATTGTTTTTCTCTATTAATTTGATGCATCCTCCCATTAACTTTAGTGAGGATATTACCCATATAGAGAAAAAAATGGAAAGATTTGTGTGTGTGTGTGTGTGTGTGTGTGTGTGTGTGTGTGTGTGTGTGTGTGTGTGTGTGTGTGTGTGTGTGTGTGTGTGTGTGTGTGTGCTCACCTATATGTGGTTGTAGGGGTAGAGTCACAACTCCTGCCCCTCCTCTTCGCTAGTTGCTATTAGGTCCACTATCTTCCTGCTCCAAAAGCCTTATCGTACCTCATTTTAAAGCTATGCATTTATCATACCTCCACTACATTTCTCTGCCGATTGTTCACCTTCATTACAGCTCTAAGGGTGAAGAAATGCTTCCTAATATCTCCTTGTTCTTGTGTCCCATCTTTGAAACATTCTGACTCTCACCGCTTTGTCATTTCTTCTCAGTATTGTATATGTTGTTCTCGCTTTCAGAGTGACTAAGTTATAAGCACAGGTAAGCTCTCTAAAGTAAGTATAGAAACATCAGTTATAATCTGTAACATTTATCATAAAAGTAACTGTAATAGCTGCTGACTTAAATTAGCTACGCTACAATGAACAACAGCAATAGGAACTACATCAACTACTGACTTCAGTGACCAGTAACTATGGCAGTTACTGGCTACAGTAATCATTCATTAAAATAACTACTGTCTTCAGCAATTATTGATATTTAATAACAATTACAGTAAATACTAAATGCAACAACTTGTAGTCTCAGCACTGATTTAACTATGAATTATGTACGTTAGCTAAAAACTGCAATAACGTATGATTTTAGTAACCAGGGACAAAAATAATAATTCCAATTATTAAAGTACAGGGAGTGCCATGACTTAATAAAAAGAACGCGTAGAAATCAAAGGATTTGGACAAAATGCCAGATGTTTCAATAACGAAACGAATTACACGACTATTTTCAATATCAGTCCGTTCATTATTTTTTATTTTTTTTTGCAGATTCGTGTTATATATTAAACCCTGGATGTGATTTCTATTCCGTATTAAACTCTGGCTAAGATTTTTTTCATATTAAACCTGGCTAAGTTTGTTTCGTAATAAACCCTGGCTATGATTATTATGCCATACTTAAACCGAACAACAATTCCAAAGCTAAAACTGACATCTGGGTATTTGTTGATCTTTATGTCGGTACACATTACAATATAAACTGTGTACTACTATGCTATTTTACACATTCTCTGTGTTTGTCTGTCTCTCTCTGTCTCTGTGTCTCTCTCTTTTTTTTCTCTCTTTTGGTCTCTATTTTTGTCTCTATTTTTGTCTCTTTCTCTCTTTCTGTTTCTTTCTTTCTCTCTCTCTCTCTCTCTCTCTCTCTCTCTCTCTCTCTCTCTCTCTCTCTCTCTCTCTCTCTCTCTCTCTCTCTCTCTCAGTATCAGTCTTTCAGTCCCTCTCCCTTCCCTTTCAACAGAACCCTGACCTCAGCTTTCTCAGGGTGCGTGCCAAGCCAGAAATCAGCCGGTAAATCCAACAGTTGTTGCTATTGCTGCTGCAGCAACTAGGGCACTGGTGCAGTTTCATTTCTCAGGAGAAAATTGAAATTTTTTCCTGAGGCTGGTCTAAGAAGACCCACTATAAGGACCTAATTGGCCATTTCACCAAGGCCTCCTGCTGGCTTAGCGGTCCACTCCTGTGAAGGAAACAGATCACTTAATAAGACGTAATAACAGCATTTTCCTTGGTAAGTCGGATCTGAGACTTGGATATTGGAAGTACAGTGCCTACACTCTAAGGAAGGGTGGGAATGTTACAGTTTTAAGGGATATCTGACCTGTGATGTCAACAAACATCTCTCATGGCAGTAATTGAAGGCGTGATGCTGAATGTGTTTCCTCTTTTACGGGCCATCCTACTTCTGTGAGTTACGGCTAGTGAATTTAAATAAAAATAATTATTAATTAAATCCTAATTCAGTATAAATTATTAATTATTGACTATTAATTATTCTTCAGACCTTGGCTAGAGCCGCACCACAAAGGCAGAAGAGCTAATTTGTGAAATAATTCGTCACGCAATATTTGAGTCTTACGATGGAACAACATGACTTGGAAATGAATTTCCGTTGGTTTAATTAATTCATGTTGGCTGCAGCTGAAGCCGTGTGTACGTCTCGCTATTATTCTGCATTCTGCAAAAATTAAGAGCGTGTTAGAATACGGACGAGGCGAATTGTCTTTATCGTTCAACGTAATTTATAGAAATGTTTGCGGTAGGCGAATGGAAAGCGTGTCAAGGAAATAGTTTTACATTTTTAAACACAAACACACCCATACACAGTTTTAAGAATAAGTATAATAGAGCTCACCTAGTCGAGGGAGAAAGAGAGGGAATGTAACAGCCACTGGAAACATGGGGGCCAGGAGCTGAGACTAAACTTTTGCAACCATATATAAGTAAGTGATCACAGTAGCCGAGAATCTACCCCGTAACAACAAACAGGTTAGTATATTCAAGCACTAATGTATACACTGTCCAACGAAATTTTTATGAATTTTAAAGATATCATCCAGGTCTTGAGATACCATCAGATCTCAACAGTGCTTATACGATGCATCAACTGTAAACGTTTATGGCCATGTGCAAGGCAAGCGCTTCAAACGCAGGGGGAGGAGGTGAGGTCTCTTACACTATAGCAGAGAATTTACACACGATAGCTCTTCACTGCCTCGAAACTCTAGGCTGTCAGATAAGAGCAAATGGCAGGGGAGGTCCCGCCTGGAGAACTGAGTGGCGGGTTGTGATGTTGGTGGGGGTGGATGTGTGTGTGTGTGTGTGTGTACTCACCTATTTGTACTCACCTATTTGTGGTTGCAGGGGTCGAGTCCTAGCTCCTGGCCCCGCCTCTTCACCGGTTGCTACTGGGCCCTCTCTCTCCCCGCTCCATGAGCTTTATCAAACCTCGTCTTAAAACTGTGTATGGTTCCTGCCTCCACTACGTCATTTTCTAGGCTATTCCACTGCCTTACAACTCTATGACTGAAGAAATACTTCCTACTATCTCTCTGACTCATTTGTGTCTTCAACTTCCAATTGTGGCCTCTTGTTTCTGTGTCCCCTCCCTGGAACATCCTGTCTTTGTCCACCTTGTCTATTCCACGCAGTATTTTATATGTCGTTATCATGTCTCCCCTGACCCTCCTGTCCTCCAGTGTCGTCAGGCCGATTTCCCTTAATCTTTCTTCATAGGACATTCCCCTTAGCTCTGGAACTAACCTTGTCGCAAACCTTTGTACTTTCTCTAGTTTCTTGACGTGCTTTATCAAGTGCGTGTGTGTGTGTGTGTGTGTGTGTGTGTGTGTGTGTGTGTGTGTGTGTGTGTGTGTGTGTGTGTGTGCGTGTGTGTGCGTGTGTGTGCGCGTGTGTGCGTGTGTGTAGGAATGTGTGTGATTGTGTTCGTGGGTGTGTTTGCATATGAGTGCCCGAGTCTTCATGTACGCGCGTATGTTGGAATACTCGATTATTTGTTGTTACAAGATCCGACTCTTAGTTCCTGGCTCTGTCTTTCTACTTGTTTGCCGAATTTACTCACTTCTAGGCCCTGTCATACATGTTCATAAAAATATGCATGAAGCCTGACTCCATTACTTCGCACAGTTCGTTCTTCTTCTTGATAACCCTGATGCTGAAGTCACAGTACTGTGGCTGGAACAAGTCGCAGTACTGTGGCTGGAACAAGTCGCAGTACGGTGGCTGGAACAAGTCGCAGTACGGTGGCTGGAACAAGTGACAACCAACATGTCCCAGGAAACTTTAGGCTGATCACGTCTTGCATAGTTCCGGAGGTTACTCAAGTTGTGAATACTAAGTTTTCGAAACAATGGATTAATTACTGTTTTAACTTCAGTGTCATTTTCCTTGCTGGAGTGTTGACGTACATGTTGCACCTCCTGGTGGTGCAGAAGCCATCCTGAGGAGTGCAGGCCTGCATCATGCACCTCTTGGTGTTTCTGGACATGTTGATTTACATCTTGCACTTCTTGGTGGTTCAGGACTGTTGCTGGGAGTGTTGACGTACATATTGCTCCTCCTGATGGTGCAGAAGCTATGTTGAGGAGTGCTGATCTGCATGTTGCACCTCCTGATGGTGTAAAAGTGATGTTGAGGAGTGCTGACCTGCATCTTGCACCTCCTGATGGTGTAAAAGTGATGTTGAGGAGTGCCGACCTTCATCTTGCACCTGCACCTACTTACTGAGTCGGACAAGGGCTAGGCGGGGGTGTAATACAATCCCAGACATCCTAAGTGAGTAAGATTAGTATGAAATTGCCTTCGTGTTGCGGGTAACAGATGTGAGTTTTATCCCCTCAGTGAATGATGAGAGGCTTAACCTGGTCACCCCTTATAAGGAGAAAGGGTTCATGATCTATGGAAGTGGAGCTTCAGTTCACCCTTACTTGGCTCAACGTGATTGCCTCCCATTTTCCAGGCACTGTAAGCCTGTTGTCAAGGATAATGGAAGAACATTACAATGAAGGGGATGATGCGTTGTATTGTCCAGCATTGTGATGGTCCAGCATAAACTGGACGTGATGAAGATAATCTTTGAAGAGAGAGCAGAACCATCTTTGTGGAAATAAATGGAATAAAATACCGACACAATGGAAATATAAACACATATGCAGTATAATGTGATTCTTTATTGACAACGTTTCGCCCACACAGTGGGCTTTTTCAAGTCACAAACAGATCCGTTTGTGACTTGAAAAAGCCCACTGTGTGGGCGAAACGTTGTCAATAAAGGATCACATTACACTGCATATGTGTTTATATTTCCAGAACCATCTTTGTATTTAATTCGCATTGCTGATATTTCTGAAGATTGAGACACTTATGAAACATATGGGAATCTTTATTAAGGAAACGTTTCGCCCCACAGTGGCTTCAACAGTCCAACACAAGTAGAAATGGGTTAGGAGAGGAGGAGTTTGAGGTAATCAGTCCATCAGCCTCGAATCGATGTGTTCAGTCCATGACTCTATTGTTACTGTTATTATTAATATATATTATTTTTGCTTATTATTATTGTTATTTGTATTGCTATTACTGTTATGATTGTTGTTAGCATTTATAACTACCGTAATCATTTTAATTGTCAATATTACTGTTACAATGAAATTGAAGACAGTGGAACACTAGACAGTTTGAAGATGCATTGTCATTTGTCTTTTTTTAGGAACAGTAACTTCAGATATGTAAAACAGCTCGATATTGAATAGGCTCGAGGGACAAAGAAATTTAATGACAAATTAATGGCAGTCACACACACACACACACACACACACACACACACACACACACACACACACACACACACACACAGAGGAGGGTCAGGGGAGACATGATAACGACATATAAAATACTGCGCGGAATAGACAAGGTGGACAAAGACGGGATGTTCCAGAGAGGGGACACAGACACAAGAGGTCACAATTGGAAGTTGAAGACTCAGATGAATCAAAGGGATGTTAGGAAGTATTTCTACAGTCATAGAGTAGTCAAGCCGTGGAATAGCCTAGAAAGTGAAGTAGTGGAGGCGGAAACCATACATAGTTTTAAGGCGAGGTATGATAAAGCTCATGGAGCAGGGAGAGAGAGGACCTAGTAGCAATCAGCGAAGAGGCGGGGCCAGGAGCTGTGAATCGACCCCTGCAACCACAAATAGGTGAGTACACACACACACACACACACACACACACATATATATATATATATATATATATATATATATATATATATATATATATATATATATATATATTGGGGACATTCAGAGACAAGCAAAGATAGTTATTACTACGAGGAACTATCGGTATTGCGTCAATGATGATAAAAACAGTTCCAGAATAGAACATGATGAAAATAAGGCGACGAAACGCGTCCTTAAGATAGTACCGTGGTAGACTTGAACCACAGGAAAAATGAACGGAACTGGGATCCATATGAGAGTACAGAAATGTTGAGACCTGTTGGATGCAGTAACTGAAAACAGCGTGAGAGGAATGGAAAAGAAACAGCAGGAGTAGATCTAGTTTTACTGTAATGTCTGGTACATTTAGTCCTCACGTAACGTCGTCGATAGATTCTTGGAGACTGGTACTTCAAGCGAAACGACGTATAACGAAACCAATTTTACCATAATTGATACAAACATCAGGGGTCCACAGAGCACCTTTGGCACTCACTGAAACACGGTTAAACAAGGAATAAAGAGAAAATTATAAGGAACGCCTACCACCAGGCAGTTCAAAAATAAACAGTAACAAATGTGACAGGCTCGCTGAGTGCTTTCATACCTCATTTATTGTCGTTCATTTGTATAATTATCGTATACTTTATGAATGTTTATTTAACAATATTCGGCATTTATAAATTCATTTTCCAACCCACTTATTTCACTTCCGAGTCGCGGGTGAAACGAGCCTATCCTGTCAGCTCAGAGCGCAAGGGAAAACCAACCTCGGACAGGACATCATTCCTTCCCAGGGCGCGCACACACCCACCCACACTCACTCATGCTGGGACAGTTTAGACACGCCAATTAACTTAACGTGCACATCTTTGAGATGTGGGACGAAACCGGAGTACCCAGAAAACCCATGCGGACACGTGGAAAACGTGCAGACTCCACACACAGAGGCCTTGGCCGGGAATCGATAATTTTTTATCATCAATGTTATAACGAAACGACGTGAAGTGAGAACTTACTGTATAGTGAAAAGTGTTAATAAAAAAATGAGAGCTGCTATTAGATATGAGCAATAATGCTTTGATAACTTGAAAGAAATGCACAGTAACTAGAGAGGTAAGGGAGAGAAATAGGAAACATGACTGCAGAGGACAATGATATGACAAGTTTAATAAGAGAACAGCACTTTAAAAGAGAAATTAAAGAGATGGTGTTAAAGTTTAATACAAAGCTCTAAAAGAGCTGATTGTACAACCTGGATATAAACCTCCACAAGAGGTGTGCATGGATGCAAAGCACTAAAAGGAGCAATGGTGCTCCTTTATTTTAGAAGTTACTTGATCATTTCAGAAGTTACTTCATTTCAGAAGTTACTTCACCATCATTTTAGAAGTTATTTGAATTACTGACAACCATTATTATCCTCATTCATCCCCTCTGGTAATCATCCTTACTTATCCCATCCCTTCTTATCCCTACTCGGCCCCAACCATAATAATCATCCACACTCCCCTCATCCATAATTATCCCCACTCGCACCCATAATTGTTTTAGCTCATCCTACTCATAATCCATACTCGCTCCCAACACTAATTATCCTGACACACTAGCCTCATTAATCCCACTCAAACACGCCTCATTATCCACATATACCCCAACTCTCATCTCTACTCTCACTCTCCCATTATCCCCACTCACCCCTGACCTCTCATTATCTCTGGCTTCCTAGTCTCACTCTCAGCTACATCTCTCGATATTCGAATCCCAGACCTGAGTGGCATCCTTCTCCCTCACCCTACTCCCCCACTCCCAGAATAGTAACAGCTTCTCTCTCCCGTCATCCTACTCTCCTATCCTCTCATGAGTGGCTTCTGCATGAATTGTATGAAATTCATATTCCTGACTAGTATGGCAACAAAGAAACGATGCAGAACAAGATTTTATTGATACAGCGTTTCGCTCCATGTAAAGTTTATTAAGTCGGACATAGATTACGAAATAACTTTCATATATACTATACTCTAGGAAGACAAAGGTGGAAGTGGATGAACAGAGGTGAGGTTCAACTTCGTTTCTGACTGCGACATTAATACCGCTTTCTTGAACGCTTGTGTGAATATATCAGCGGTGTTTCCTATGGGAAAAATTACGAGTCTGATTCTTCGCCGTCTCTGCGTGCAGAACGTGTTATGCGGACTCGTTGTCTACAATGCAATCTCGGACGAAGTGTAAAGGAAAATGAAGCGTGATGAAAATGTTTTTTTTTAATGTCGCATTCTTCTTTCAGGTAGTCAGAGCTGCAGATTCAGTTGGCTTTCTGTAAGAAGCTACTCAGAACTTCTCATTTAGTCTTTTAGTCATGATGAGAGAAGTAGGAGAGGTTGCTTTTTTTTTTTTTTTTGGCTTTTCGTAAATTTTGAATTTAAGATGTTTCTCTAATGTGATGATTTATATGTTCAGAAACTCGAGTGCTGTCATGTTCTTCCTCGACTGTAAACTGGACAAAAAACTAAAATTAGTTTTGGCTCTTTCCTAGGCTTTCATCGTTGATACATCTACATGTAATTACGAGAACATCGCCCATGTAACGTAGCCATGTGATAGTTGAGTGGATAATGCTGGAGAACCGTTCTCTTTCCAAGAACTCCATGTGGTAGTTGGGTAAGATGCCATTCAAAACTTCTGTGCTAAAAGTTTTGTTAAAAGAAAAACAACTAAAATGATACGAAGTTAGGTCAGTAAAGGCTTGACAGGGTAGTGGTAATGCTATGGCTTGGGGAGGAACAGCTCTGGTGAAGAGTGAGATGTGTCGGCTAGATATTGCTTTTCATGTTGATGTTTTTAACCGAGTTCAATAAATCTTAACAGGTGAACGCATAGTAGTTTTATTATGTGTTTTACGAGGATTCCTGCTAAATTGTGTGGATTGCTGCCAATAGGTGGTGTTATCGGTAATCCATACTTGTCGGCTGGACTGGGTCTGAAAGAAATAAGGTGTCAAGGTTTCCTACCGTATTCGAACTCATGATGCAGAGAGCCTATTTGGCATACTATGACTTTAACACATCAAGGGAACAGAACAAAACCAGAAGACGATGCTTTAGAATGAGCGGTCATTCTAAAGCATCGTCAGGCGACCACTTATAGTCACCGAATTCCACCTTACCTTCCCTGGTACGGTATGTATATATATATATATATATATATATATATATATATATATATATATATATATATATATATATATATATATATATATATATATATATATATTATTTGTAACCTCTATATGAAGTGATAAAATATTACATAGCGCAACGTTATCCCAATAAGAGCTTGCATTTTTTCAGCTTGGTTTACCTTTAAACAGAGCGGCATTCCTTTCCAAGCTACTTACTTTCCACAGCCACACGTCCCCAGCACTGGCCCTAGGGAACACTTCCCAGTAACACTTCCTTGCCTCACTCGCATCAACACATCTCTAACGCCAACTGCCCAGTCGAGATGGGATCTGCACTAAGCTTTACGACCGTTCGCATAAGCAATGATCATTTGCATAAACAACAGTCGCTCGCATAAGCAATGGTCCGTGGGTACATCCTTAATCAAGTTTGGGTTTCCTGTGTGGGTGATCGTAACTCGAGGTGATAAAGGTGGTGATAGCCTCTCTTCACGACCCTCAAATTATGGAGAGGAAGGAGGCCCGTCTGAGGATGTCCGACCAGAGCTGTTGGCAACACAGCACCGGAAGTGCAGTACCAGGGTTGAAAGGGCCTTCAAAGATTCCCGAGGCGGAAAATTAACTCCCCGAGTCTAGTGCTCGAGGAAGATATGGCTGAGTTGCGAGAGTTGAGTGTGATAACTGTAGAATACTGAGGAAGCAAAGCTGAGGAAGCCAAGGTTGCTCTATTTTTAAAGATACCTGTAAACAAAAAGATCTTAGAAAAGAGCAAAGACAGGTAAAATAGATAAATGAAAAAGATGAAAGCGAAAGTTAAAACAAATCAAATTAAAAAAGGTGAGTTTACTGGCACAAAAATAGCAACAAATATAGCTACTACTATAACTGCTACTTCTCTCATGGCTCTGTTGGCAACGCGAGATAGTGTTTCAGTTTCCTCTTGAAAGCGTCAATCTTCGTTCAGGCGATATTTCTGATTGCTGGTATTAGGTTCAAAAGACTTGGACTAATGATGTTGGTACAGTGTCTAACAAATGTGCTAATTGAATTTATTCTATACTTCTTCCAATATCTTTCCTTCCCGATGTTTGTGTCTGTTCTGTTCCAGAGGGAATAATCCAAGTGCTTTGAGTTATTCCCAATAATTTATTTTATTGATTCTACGTAGGCTGTATATGACCTCTGCCCATTTTTCAGTTCTGCTATCTCTCATGCCTTGGAAGTTGCTGTAAAGCATAGAACAATATCTGAATCGTGAAAACATTAATTTGAAAAGTACCATCATTTTCACTGTCTGACTTGTTTGAATGTTCTGTTACACTGTCATTTTCCAGATTTTTGCTGCATTTGTCTTAGTGTTCACCAAATGACAGATCATGTGACATAATTATTCGTAAGTCTTTCACCCGTTCCTTACTGTCTGTGAGATCACCTGCTTGCATTCTGTATCGCCAAGACTTTTTTGAAGCAAATTGCTTAATCAACAGGAGCTCTACCCTTCGTGGTAATTACAGTATGTCTATCGCTGTCATATAATTGGCAAGCAGGTTTTCTCTCCTATGATTTGGATAGATGCACGTCAGGAGCATGCTGGCAAGTCAAGTTAGCAGCACCACCACCAGTTGCAAAAGAGTGCCGGGTTTCTCTCCGGCATCATGACTACTCGAGGTCAAGATGTTCCTTGGTGAACCTAGAGATCTTTTCCCATCAATTTATCCTAAGAGCGCAACAAAAGCTACAGCCAAGAGTACCTTAGCTCATACATCTAAAGCAATCCGCCTACGCAAAGCTGGGAAATTCTCTGATCTTCTGAAATAGGATAAACGATGGATTCACTATCGTAGATGCTGAGCCCACCATAAAGTCATGCCACAACTTACTACTGTTTAACTATGTTTTCCTCTCAAAAGAAAATTGCCTTCCTTCTCAGGTCATCAAAGTATGAAGAAATTTCCCCAGAGCTGACAAAAGGATCAGCCTTCTCCGTCAACACAACAAAAGGGGTAGGGCAGAATCAGTACCTGCTCACTCGACAGAAAATCAGATTCCAAGTGTGCAAAACGGTAATGAAGGCAACACAGTTGAGACAATTAGAATAATAACCAGTGAAGATTATTATTATTATAATCAAGGGGAAGCGCTAAACCAGTAGGATTATACAGCGCCTGGCTTAATTCGGGGAACTGGAGCACAGATCCAATTCCCTAAATCAAGAGCCCCTCAACAACATCAAGGAACCTTCCCTGAGGGGAACCAGTGAAGAGAAACCCTTCCCCTGGGATGCTGGCACTGTTCAAGCACTGAGGGCAAAGAATTCTGATAAGAGATTTCTGTAGCACCCGAATTCCTAACACCGTTGTCCCCATGCAGCTTGACTTTATGGCTCCTCAAGGCATTGAAACAGTTGTTCATGCAGCAATGGCGCGTATCAATTACCTACCTGAAGATTAAGCAGCATTTAATTAAGATTTTAAGTATGCAATCATGTTACCGAAGAGAGTCGGTCATGCATAATTTCAGTGGGATTCAGCAACAATGAGACACTTTTGCTTGAGTAGCATGAAGATGAAGAATGAAATATATTGAATGAGGAAGTAGCGAGTGCAAACACAATGCATACTATGTACAAAGATTTGATTTGAAAAGGATAGAGGCCAGGAACTAGAATTGCCATTTGAGATACCTTAAGAGGCAGTGGTCGAAGTTAAGACAGACAGACACAGACAGACACAGACGGGCACAGACACAGACACAGACACAGACAGACACAGACAGACAGACAGACACACACACAGACACACACACACACAGACACACACACACACACACACACACACACACACACACACACACACACACACACACACACACAGCACACACACACACCACACACACCACACACACACACACACACACACACACACCACACACACAGACACACACGCACACACGCACACACACACACGCACACACACGCGCGCACACACACAAACACACACACAGGAACCATACATAGTTTTAAGAAGAGGTATGACAAAGCTCAGGAAGCAGAGAGAGAGAGGATCCAGTAGCGATCAGTGAAGAGGCGGGGCCAGGAGCTGAGTCTCGAACCCTGCAACCACAATTAGGTGAGTACAATTAGGTGAGTACACACACACACACACACACACACACACACACACACACACACACACACACACACACACACACACACACACACACACACACACACACACACCACACGCACACATACACACTAACGTCAGACACTTCTTGAAGTTGAGACAAGCTAAATTTTACAACCTAGTTACTTTCTGCATTTTATAAGTAGAATTGATAAGTGTTAGAATGACTATTGGTAAGTTTTAGAATTACTGGTATTACCACTGGTATTTATTAGCAGTATGAATACTTAGAAGTGGGGCACACGCACACACACACACACACACACACACACACACACACACACACACACACACACACACACACACACACACACACACACACAGGAACAAGCGGTCAGGCACTTGTAAAAGCTGTAGTACACACGCAGACACACACACATATACACAGGATTTCACACTTTCCTGTAAACTGACCTGATAACCCTCCCTCTAACATTTCACTATCCACTATCTCCCTCTCTCAGTACCTATCTCTCTACCTATCTCTCTTTCTATCTACCTATCTCTCTACCTATCTCTTCACCTATCTCATCTCTCTCACCTCACTCTCTTCCATCTACCCCCTCTCTCCCCCTTCTCCCCTGTCTCTTCCCCTCTCCCCTCTCTTTGCCCCCTCTTTTCCCTCTCCCCTCTCTTCTCTTTCTCTCTTTTACACAGGGTTTGACAAGGTTAGGTTAAGGATCCCTAGCTTTATTGACAAGCTATTTACAGGTTAAGGATTCCTAACTTTATTGGCAAGCTAAGAGCTGTTACCTACATCAGCTCATTTGAAAGCATTTTTATTGTTAT
This sequence comes from Cherax quadricarinatus, assembly GCF_038502225.1. Classification (NCBI taxonomy): domain Eukaryota; kingdom Metazoa; phylum Arthropoda; class Malacostraca; order Decapoda; family Parastacidae; genus Cherax; species Cherax quadricarinatus. Next base: position 60,557,292 of record NC_091295.1, on the reverse strand, counting down.
GAGACATACAAGTAGGGAACAGGATGAAGTTGGAGCCATCTGTGGGCCGGCATTTTCATTTGATCAACTGACTTTATCTCGTTGACATTATGCTGTACGAATGTGTTCCATACTCGAGTCATCCTGGGTATATATGATCTCAGATGGAGTGATGTTCTGGAGAAGGGTACAGACAGATTGAAGTTGCTGCTTTCTGCCCGTCTTTGGGCATAAAAGCTTGTTTCACGCTGTCCTCGAAGTGGATCTAAGTGTGGCACTTTGACAATATTGGCCTTGTACATAACAGTAAGGCCACCCACATCCCTCCTGTGTTGAAGGCTCTGCTGAAATGACAGATCTATCCAGGATGGGTACAGGCGAGATATGAGACGTCTTGCTCTGTTCTCTACTCTGTCAAGCAGTCGCAGATGAGAGGGGGTGGCAGGCAAACCAAGAAAGTGGAGTATAATCAAGGTGTGAGCATACTTGTGCCTCGTACAGAATCTTGCAACCCCTACTGTCAAGCAGATGCGAGATACAGCGAAGTGCTATAAGCTTCCTGGCTGCCTTGTTTGCAAGATTTACAACATGGTTCTTCATGGTCAGTTTTGAGTCAAATTTCACCCCAAGGATATCAACTTCTTCTCCAGGTGTCAACACCCTCCCATTCATCCTTACTACTGCACCAGCATTACCATCATAGTGTCTAGAGACCATCATTTGCATTTTCTCAGGTGCAAATGTTACTTGCCATCTATATTCCCAAGCTGATATAGCTCTTTGCTGGTGATTGATGTAGCTTAGAGCAGCTGGCATTTCTTCTCTTGGATAAGTGAATGTCAGTGTACAGTCGTCTGCATATGCATGTGATTCTGGGATGAGATGAAGAAGGTCGTTGAAGTAGACATTCCATAACAATGGTCCCAGCACGCTTCCTTGTGGAACACTTGCCCCAATAGGATGTCTTGCTGATTCCGTTCCATTGAGAACTACCCTTAGAGATCTACCATGAAGGTAATCACAAAGGAGACATAGCGTAGAGCCGGCAATTCCCAGTGCTTGAAGTTTTCCTAAGAGGCCCTGGTGCCACACCCGGTCGAAAGCACCAGCAATGTCCAGTGCTACCACACAGCTGACTTTGGATTCATCCAGTGACTGGTGCCACTTAGTGGAGAGGTTTAACAACAGATCAGCAGCAGAGTAACCTTTCCTGAAGCCATATTGACGATCACAAAGTAGTGAGTGGTAGTCAAGAAACTCTGTCATTTGTCTTGAGATTATTGTCTCAAGGATCTTACCAGTGATTGACAGGAGTGACACTGGTCTGTAGTTGCTAATTTCTGCTCTGCTCTTCTTTTTTTGAACAGGGACTACATTTGCCTCTTTCCACAGAGAGGGCCATTTACACTGTACTAGGCAGTGCTGAAAGATGCGAGTTTGAGGTGCTGCTAGCTGGTCTGCACATCTCAGCAATCTTGGGCTCAGCTTGTCTGGGCCCACAGCCTTTTCTTGGTCAAACGATTTAAGAAGGAAATGCACCTTCTCCTCCCTTATTGTCACCACTGACAGTTTTGACACAATTCTTGCAGCTAGCCAAGGAGGGTCCCTTGCTGGATCAGGAACTTGCATTCTGGTAACAAAGTGTTCTGCAAAGAGGTCCGCCTTCTCTTGACTACTAGTAGAGGTGGTCCCATCCTCTCTCTCTCTCTCTCTCCCTTTTCCCTTCTCACTCTCCCCTCCTCTCTCTCCTTCTACCTTTCCCTTCTCTCTCTTTCTCTCTCTCACTCTTCTCTCTCTTTCTCTCTCTCACTCTTCTCTCTCTCTTTCAAAAAATAAAGAAAGAAAGGGAAGAAAGGGAAAAAAAGATGGAAAAAAAAATGGTGGGGACTCGAAGGATGCAGGGATCAGATGAGAAGGGTTCTGGTAGGGAGGAGTGGATGGAGGAGCAGTGGAAAAGGATGGAATAAGAGTGGGAGAGAAAATTAGGAGAGCTTCCTGAAAAAATGGAGACAGATCTTTCTGTGAAATTAGAAAAGAGGCTGGAGAAGGAGAAGAAGAATTGGGAGGCACAAGTCGAAACTGCAGTAGCCAGGGTAAGGGTCCTAGAAGATGAGGTAAACAGGCTGAAGCGAGTTACAGGGTCATTGACCAGAGAAGACACAGCATGTGAAGCTGAGAGGCCGAACAGAAAGGAAGGAGATATGAATTATGCTAAGGTCATATCAGCCTGCCAAGAAGGGTCAAGGAGTGAAAGGGGAGAGCAGCTGGGTGCAGATGGAGAGGGTAATAGGTCAAATGCAAATGCACAACCATGCTACCAAGAGCCACTGGAAAAAAACAAGGGAGAAAATGACCATGTACAGAAAGGAACCAGAGTCGCAGAGGGAGAGGCAATGGGAGGAGGAAAGAGCAAAATCAGTGTTTATCCATGAACTTCAGGAGAGAGAGGAAAGGACACACACTGAAAGACAGCAGGCAGAAAGAAAGAAGATTGAGAACATCATCACAGAAATAGGTGAAGACGACATGGACAAGATTGTAAATTTTCAGAGAATAGGGGGGGGGAGTACTTGAAGGGGAGAAAACGACCGATCAAGCTGATTCTCAGGACATAAACAGGATCCTCCAAGCACACACAGAACCATCCTCAGAACCCCACAATATATCACACCATCCCACTACTACATTCTCCAATCCATACTCACAGCTTCCACCCAACACCCAGCTATAGAATCCCACAGTACGCTACCAGGTCTCCCACCCTCACAAGCCCCCCATACCACAGTGCTAGAGAGGAAACTGAAGGTATGGTACACAAACGCTGATGGAATGACAAGTGGGAGTCGGACGATAGAGTCAAAGAGGCATCACTGGACATCATAGCTCTCACAGAAACCAAGCTTAAAGGTATGATAACAGATGCCATCTTTCCAACGGGATACCAGATCCTGAGGAAAGACAGAGGGAACAGGGGGGTGGAGTAGTGGCACTGCTGATCAAAAGCCGATGGAATTTTGATGAGCTGGAGAGAGGGGACAACGGAGGAGAAGCAAGCGATTACATGGCAGGAACACTTCACTCTGGAGGTCCCACAGTGGTAATTGCAGTGATGTATAACCCACCACAGAATAGTAGGAGGCCAAGACAAGAGTATGATGAGAGCAATAGAGCGATGGTTGACACAATGGCTGCAGTGGCCAGAAGAGCTCATGCATGCAGGGCAAAGCTCCTGATCATGGGTGGCTTTAACCACAAGGAAATCGATTGGGAGAACTTGTAACACGTAAGGGACACTACAAGAGAGAGAAGAGAGGATGAACCAGCAAGACTGGACCTAGTATTCACCTTGAGTAGTGCAGATATTGAGGACATCACATATGAAAGACCCCTTGGGGCCAACGATCATGTGGTTTTACGCTTCGAATACACAGTAGAGCTACAAGTGGAGGGGGAAGCAGGAAGGCCAGGGCAAATGAAGCCAAACTACAAGAAAGGGGACTACACGGGAATGAGGAACTTCCTGAACAGGTTTCAGTGGGACAGAGAACTAGTATGGAAGCCAGTTAATGAGATGTTGGAATATGTAACGACCATGTGCAAGGAGGCTGAGGAGAGGTTTGTACCCAAGGGTAACAGGAATAATGAAAAAGCCAGGATGAGCCCATGGTTCACCCAAAGGTGCAGGGAGGCAAAAACCAAGAGTGCTAGGGAAAGGAAGAAATATAGAAGGCAAAGGATCCATAGAGCCAGAAATGAATATGCACAGATAAGAAGGGAGGCCCAACGACAATATGAAGACAACATAGCAGAGAAAGCCAAATATGACCCGAAGCTGTTATACAGCCACATCAGGAGGAAAACAGCAGTCAAGGACCAGGTAATTAGGCTAAGTAAAGGAGGAGGAGAGACAACAAGAAATGACCGTGAAGTATGTGAGGAACTCAACAAGAGACTCAAAGAAGTGTTCACAGAGGAGACAGAAGAGGCTCCAGAAAGACGGAGAGGTGGGGTACACCACCAAGTGCTGGACACAATACACACAACCGAGAAAGAAGTGAAGAGGCTTCTGAGTGAGCCAGATACATCAAAGGCAATAGGGCCGGATAAAATCTCTCCATCGGTCCTGAGAGAGGGAGCAGAGGCGCTATGTGTACCCCTAACAACAATATTCAATACATCTATCGAAACAGGGAGATTGCCTGAGGCATGGAAGACAGCAAATGTATTCCAATCTTTAAAAAAGGAGACAGACATGAAGCACTAAACTAAAGACCAGTGTCACTGACATGTATAGTATGCAAAGTCATGGAGAAGATTATCAGGAGAAGAGTGGTGGAACACCTAGAAAGGAATGATCTCATCAACAGCAGCCAACATTGCTTCAGGGATGGAAAATCCTGTGTCACAAATGTACTGGAGTTCTATGACTTGGTGACAGCAGTAAGACAAGAGAGAGAGGGGTGGGTGGATTTCATTTCCTTGGACTGCAAGAAGGCGTTTGACACAGTTCCACACAAGACAGTGCAAAAACTGGAGGACCAAGCAGGGATAACAGGGAAGGCACTACAATGGATCAGAGAATACTTGTCAGAAAGACAGCAGCGACTCATGGTACGTGGCGAGGTGTCAGAGTGGGCACCTGTGACCAGCGGGGTCCCACAGGGGTCAGTCCTAGGACCAGTGTTGTTTCTGGTAATTGTGAACGACATGACGGAAGGAATAGACTCTGAAGTGTCCCTGTTTGCAGATGACGTGAAGTTGATGAGAAGAATTCATTCGATCGAAGACCAGGCAGAACTACAAAGAGATCTGGACAGTCTGCAGACCTGGTTCAGCAATTGGCTCCTGGAGTTCAACCCCACCGAGTGCAAAGTCATGAAGATTGGGGAAGTGCAAAGAAGACCGCAGACGGAATACAGTCTAGGGGGCCAGAGACTACAAACCTCACTCAAGGAAAAAGATCTTGGGGTGAGTATAACACCAGGCACATCTGAAGCGCATATCAACCAAATAACTGCTGCAGCATATGGGCGCCTAGCAAACCTAGGAACAGCATTCCGACATCTTAATAAGGAATCGTTCAGGACCCTGTACACCGTGTACATTAGGCCCATATTGGAGTATGCGGCACCTGTATGGAACCCACACCTTGCCAAGCACGTAAAGAAACTAGAGAAAGTGCAAAGGTTTGCAACAAGACTAGTCCCAGAACTAAGAGGTAAGTTCTATGAGGAGAGGTTAAGGGAAATCAACCTGACGACACTGGAGGACAGGAGAGATAGGGGGGACATGATAACGACATACAAAATACTGAGAGGAATTGACAAGGTGGACAAAGACAGGATGTTCCAGAGATTGGACACAACAACAAGGGGACACAGTTGGAAGTTGAAGACACAGATGAATCACAGGGATGTTAGGAAGTACTTCTTCAACCACAGAGTAGTCAGGATGTGGAATAGTTTGGGAAGCGATGTAGTGGAGGCAGGATCCATACATAGCTTTAAGCAGAGGTATGATAAAGCTCACGGTTCAGGGAGAGTGACCTAGTAGCGACCAGTGAAGAGGCGGGGCCAGGAGCTTGGACTCAACCCCTACAACCTCAACTGGTGAGTACAACTTGGTGAGTATACACACACACACACACACACACACGCACACACACATTAACACACACACACACACACACACACATTAACACACACACATATATTCACACACGCACACACACACTCACACATTCACACTTGCGTATATACATACACATATTTACACACATTCACACACATTCACACACACGCGCGCACACATATTCACGCACACACATTCGCACACACACACACACACGCACACACGCACACACACACACACATTCACGCACACACAAAAAATGGAGCTGACAGAGCTAACTAGTAAATTGCTCTGGTCCTATTTTTTCTGAAATGAAAGAGGAGAGGAACGGGAAGCAGAGTAAAGAATGAAGAACGAACCAAAAATTAAGGCACGGAGGGAGAAATACACGTAGTATGTAAGGGAATTCCGATAGGGAATGGAAAATACAAAAGTTTATACAATAGATGTCTAACGAAATATAAAATCCAGATGGGTATCGTGACGTGTGTACGCGCACGCGCGCGCTGTGTATATGTAAGTGACTGAGGATTGAGACATGAAACATATGGGAATCTTCACTGAAGAAACGTTTCGCTACACAATGGCTTCACCAGTCCAGTACAAAGCAGAAAGGTGTAGGAAAGTAGGAGTTTGAGGTAATCAGTCCCTCAGCCTAGAATCGGTGTGTTCATTCCATTAGTTTTGTAGAAAGTACAGCATAGGGCCGTAGAAGTGGCTTATATGTCGTAATCTTCAACTTCTCGGTTTTAAACCATTTATTACATACAAGTGATTATATATATATATATATATATATATATATATATATATATATATATATATATATATATATATATATATATATATATATATATATATAATTTACAAATTAAAGCACAATAAGGGAAAAACGCTTAATAAAACTTGCCCGTTTATTTCCACCTCTTCAGGTCCTTTTCATGAGACAGAGAGGATAGTCTGGCAGTACATGAGAGGATATGGATTTGTCACATTTCAAGGTGTCATTATTAATGCTTAAGGTAAGCTGGAGGCCAGCTGAGCGGCGGGTCACCTGCTTTGACCCTAGAGCCACTTTTTACGCTAAACTCATCTAGCTCTTGTCTCAACTGGAGTCAGTGGGTCGATGACTGCAATAAAAAAAAGTAGGTTTTTGAAGAAAAATACGTTGACTCGAGCAGGAGTCAACCATAGTGCAAATTTTATGTTCAAGCAGCCTTACTATGTGAGGTGGAGACATATTAGGAAGGGATGCTGGGGTTTGTGAGCTGGGAATGTTTGCGTTGTGTAGTGGAAGTTTGGAGGTTGTGAGACGTTTTGTTAAGTGAGCTTTAAGGCAGGCTGTGAGGTGGGTGATGGTGGAGTATTATGAGGTGTTTTGTGAGGATTGTTGCGAGGTTAATTGTGAGGCGGGTTGTGAGGTTGGGTGCAAGGCCGCTTGTGGGGAGTGATTACGTTGCTGGAAAAGCAAGCGTTTTTAAGGTTAAGAATTTTTAATTATGCATGTGAGTGCTGTTAATTATACAAAACTTCCATTCAGGGAAGAGAGGGTTGTGAAGGACCTGTTGGTTCAAGTGTAGGAACCTATGGGGAAGTGGAATGTACTGGTTGTTTATTGAGGGTATCCATGTATAATTAACCAATTTAGCAACCCTTCTACCCCATTGCCCTCATCCTACAGAGACTATCGAAACCATAACGACGTATCTCATAGACATACTTTCAAAAATAAGCGTCTATAAGCTCTCCTTCAAACAAGGAATTCACCATGACTCTTATGCAAACTAACACGGAATAAAAATGATAACTCTGACTATTAATTTCAGCGTCCCATCACATGATACCGTCTCACATAACCAACTTGCATTCTAACAAGACATAAAAATCTCATACACAAGTCCTTCAAAGATATGCTTCTAACATGTTTAACGATCATTCCAGTCTAAAATCACCTGTTCCTAACCTCATTCCAACAGCAGTATCACTAGTACGTAATAATGCCTATCTTGCAAAGGAATATCACAGGATACGGGGAGAACCTGGCTGATTTCCCCAGTTTCCTTTTAGTGCATTTACCTTCAAGAACCTGAACTACGTGACAAAGGTGTTGTTTTTATCTCTAGTGACCCCTATTCTGACGAGTCTTATAATGGATGGGCTCTTCTTATGAGCATCTATATGCCGCATATGCGAACTTCCGTTTATTCCCCACGGAAAATCTGCTCTATGTAACATTCCCTGCACACCCATTGTCTTAAATTAATATGTACTCTTGGATTTCAGCATTTCCTATACCACCCATTTTGCAAGAGAATTTAACTCTTATCACTTGCTGAGGAAAGGACCATATTGTGACTCTCACAGAGACAACTTAGTCTTTTCTCACCCCTACTTCTCGAGGAAGGATAGGAGGCTGAAAATTCCACTAGATGGATTTGGGAGCGAGTGTGTGAAGGGTCGTCAGTGTGGAGGAAAAGCTTACTAACAGTGAGTTGAGGAGTGGCAACAGCTTCAAGTGGAATATTGTCTGCAAAAGGCAGAAGTGTCAAGATAAGGAAGCTTAACAGAGAAGATCTGAAGGTTGGAAATCAAATCGCTGTTCTCCAGGAGGAGTGTACTTCAGTGGTTAGCGAAGTTAAAGGTACCACTAACTCCCCTGCTAATCATGGTAAAAACATTCTGGTAGTGGGTGACTCACAGGCAAGATATATGGACCATGCTTTCTGTAACGGATATAGGAACGTTAGACAGTGTGTGCTTCCCAGGAGCTGGTGCTGATGACATAGTCAATAGGTTGGATAATATTGCGTCAGGTAATGGGAACAAACCCATCATCTGATATTGGGAAGGGCAGGAGACAGGAACTGCTGGATAAGTACAAGTCGGCCATCGAAGTAATTAGGTATACGGGAGGGGTCCCAACCATATGTAGCATCTTGCCTAGATGGGAAGTGGGTAATGAATAGATGTCTAAGGTAACTGGTGTGAATTGCTGTCTAAACAGGTACTGTAAGGAATTTGCAATCCCATTCAATGATAACTGGCACAAAATTTATGGTAAACGTGATATATATGAAAAAAAAATCGAGTATCTCTCTCAGAGACCGGAGTGGTTGCATTAGCCATCTCGATAGAGGGGGGCCATTTCTGACTTGTCTAGGACTTTAAACTGATAGATTATAGAGGTATGGGTGTGTGTGGAAAACAATCCAGCTGCAATACAAGGGTCGAAAACAGCAGATATTACCAGGATACCTCACATGGATATGTTTCATAGATAATATTCAATATGAAGCTGCTTCTAGAGGCAAAGCATTTGATCAACTAACAAAGACTGACAGTAAAGGGCAGAGAGTGACTAGCTTCTTTAAGGTTTACTATACTAATAGTAGGAGTCTAAGAAATAAGATAGATGAGCTAAGATTACTTGCATGTGTAGGTAATATAGATATTATTGTTATAACGGTGACCGGGTTCAACCTGAAAGATAGAGAAATTCCTTCAGAATGCCGCATACAAGGCTGTTAACTATTCCTTACAGATAGGGTGGTGGAGTGGCGCTATATGTCAGAGATAATTTAAATTGTTGTGTTAGACAAGTTATAAGATTAGCAGCATCGGACACAGAATCTGTTTGGTTAAAATTTTTCGAGGGTCGTGACAAATTAATTTTGAGTGTGATTTATATGCCCCCAAATGTAAATAGGGAGTACAGTAAGATGCTACGGGACGAAATTCATATGACGTCTAGATATGAAAATGTCGGGATAATGGGGGATTGTAACTTTAAATAAATTGATTTTAAAATTATGACAGGAAATCTCAAGTCTAGTGACTTTCTTGATACGATTCAAGATTGCTTTTTAAAACAGTTTGTGAGAGAATCAACTAGAGGAAACAATCTGCTTTACTTGGTTCTTTCAAAACGGAATCATTAATTAATAATCTTGAATCTTGAGGTTAATGATGAGCTCGTGGAAAGAGATCACAAATCACTTAGCGGGCTGAACTGGAACAACCTGACAATGGGTCAGGCAGGTGGTGTTAGCTCCCAACATGACGTTTTTCAGAGCATAGTTCTAGCTGCTCTGGGGAAATTAGATCAACCAAAAATGATCCCGTATGAATAAACAATACATTACAACATCTCATTGGTCAAAAGAGAGGCATATATAGGGGTATCAAAAGAGCGGATGAGCAGGTAAGAAATCAATATACTCAATTAAAGAGAGAAAAAAAGGAATGAGAAAAGCTAAAAGAGATTATGAGGTTAAAGTGGCAAGGGATTCGAAGACTAACCCAAAAGGTTTCTTTCAGGTGTATAGGAGCAAGATTAGGGACAAGCCTGGCCCACTTAAAAGTAATTCAGATCAGATCACTGACAGTGATAAGGAAATGTGTGAATTTTGTAACTTTTATTTCCTCAGTTTTTACGCAGGAAGTTAGCAAAATTCCAGAATTTATAAATTATGTAGAACAGGATGATAATGCACGATCAGGGTAACTAGTGATATGGCCCTCAGACAAATAGAGAAGTTAAAACCAAACAAATCTCCCGACCCTGTTGAATTGTTTGCAAGGGTTTTAAAGGAATGAAAAGAGGAGCTTAGCAAACCTTTGGCTAGTCTTTTCAACATATCACTACAAACTGGCATAGTGCCGGACAAGTGGAAAATGGCAAATGTAATACCAGTTTACAAAACAGGTGACAGGTCCTTAGCTTCGAACTATAGACCAATAAGCCATACCTCCATAGCGAGAAATTTTATAGAATCAGTAATTGCCAAGGCAATTCGTAGCAAAAATTGATTAATGAATCTCAGTGCGGTTTTACAAAAGAGCGTTCCTGCCTTATGAATTTACTAACTTTTTTCACCAAGGCATTTGGGGAGGTAGATCGTGGTAGAGTTCCACTTCAAAGGCTATTGAGGAAAATAGGAATAGGAGGAGAAATTTTTCCCAGGTAAAGGCGTGGTTGACAGATGGGCAGCAGAGAGTTTGCATCAATGGGGAGAAACCCTAGTGAGGGCACGTCACGAGTGGTGTTCCATAGGGATGAGTGTTGAGCCCTTTGTTGTTCACAATTTATATAAACGACATTGATGAGGGAATAAATAGCGACATATGTAAGTTTGCTGATGAACCAAAATAGGTCGCCTAATTCTCAAGTTCTAAACAATGGACAAGAAAATAACCATGCCATATATAAACTAAAAAATGTAGATCTTAATATTACTAATTCCGAAAAGGAGTTCTAGTCAGTAGCAATCTAAAACTGAGACAACAGTGCGGTGCGTAAGTGTTCTCAATGAAGCGAACGGAATCCTTGGTTTCATATCATGGAGCATAAATAATAGGAGTCCTCAGGTTATTCTTCAACTACATATATCTTTGGTTAGGCCTCATTCAGATTATGCTGCACAGTTTTGGTCACCGTATCACAGAATGGATATTAATGCACTGGAAAACGTACAAAGAAGGATGACAAAGTTGATCCCATATATCAGAAATCTCCCCTATGAGGATAGATTGAGGGCCCTGAATCTGTATTCTCTAGAAAGGCGTAGAATTAGGGGGGGGGATATGATTGAGGTGTATAAATGGCAAACAGGAATAAAAGGGAACGTAAATTTCGTGCTAAAAAATATCTAGCCACGACAGAACTCTAAGATGCACGGAATTTGTACAGTTCATTAAAAGCGATCTCCATGGAGCTACTACTTTTACAGCAGCACCAAAGACCGTCTTATTATTTACATGCAAGTGAATGGGCAGGCTCCTCGTAACATACTGACAGCTAATTTTTTGGACAAGTTTGTCCATAAGAGTTACTGCTTCTATGCTCGCGGTTTGAAATTAAGTACAAAACTAAGGACGCAAGTTTTCACTTGACACTACTCCGTCCTCTTCAGTGCCGGCGAAAAGTAAACGCTGATCCCGTCGAAACCGCAAAAGCAATTGATCATCTTGTTAGTGTTTCCAAGATCCCTGTGTAGTCCTTCCATCCTCCAGTCCGAACCCGAGTGGCCTGGTGGCTAAAGCTCCCGCTTCACACACGGAGGGCCCGGGTTCGATTCCCGGCGGGTGGAAACATTCGACACGTTTCCTTACACCTGTTGTCCTGTTCACCTAGCAGCAAATAGGTACCTGGGTGTTAGTCGACTGGTGTGGGTCGCATCCTGGGGGACAAGATTAAGGACCCCAATGGAAATAAGTTAGACAGTCCTCGATGACGCACTGACTTTCTTGGGTTATCCTGGGTGGCTAACCCTCCGGGGTTAAAAATCCGAACGAAATCTTATCTTATCTTAAGACGGTCTCTGATTAACTTCGCATTTCATACTGATGAAGGGTACAACAATTCTTTCTCGCTCCGGGAATGTATATCAACTCCAGCTGCTTGCCGACCTACATCAACCAGAACTGATGACATGTATGCTCATATGCTACGACACTTACATCCCACGGCGTATCCCTTTCCCTTATGCCTTTTCAACCAGGCTTTATCACTACAGCGGAACAATGCTTTACCATTACAATGGAAAACTGTTTTACCCCTACAGTGGAAAACTGTTTTACCCCTACAGTGGAAAACTGTTTTACCCCTACAGTGCAAAACTGTTTTACCCCTGCAGTGCAAAACTGTTTTACCCCTGCAGTGCAAAACTGTTTTACCCCTGCAGTGCAAAACTGTTTTACCCCTACAGTGCAAAACTGTTTTACCCCTACAGTGGAAAACTGTTTTACCCCTGCAGTGCAAAACTGTTTTACCCCTACAGTGCAAAACTGCTTTACCCCTACAGTGGAAAACTGTTTTACCCCTACAGTGCAAAACTGTTTTACCCCTACAGTGCAAAACTGTTTTACCCCTGCAGTGCAAAACTGTTTTACCCCTACAGTGCAAAACTGTTTTACCCCTGCAGTGCAAAACTGTTTTACCCCTGCAGTGCAAAACTGTTTTACCCCTACAGTGCAAAACTGTTTTACCCCTACAGTGGAAAACTGTTTTACCCCTGCAGTGCAAAACTCTTTTACCCCTACAGTGCAAAACTGCTTTACCCCTACAGTGGAAAACTGTTTTACCCCTGCAGTGCAAAACTGTTTTACCCCTACAGTGCAAAACTGTTTTACCCCTACAGTGCAAAACTGTTTTACCCCTACAGTGCAAAACTGTTTTACCCCTACAGTGCAAAACTGTTTTAAACCAACTGTTCAGTAAATTAGCTATCATAGGAAAATGTCAGTTTTATTATAGACCGATGGGGCTTACAAGTGTTATTTGTAAATTATTAGGTCGTTTAGTCACAAAACGTCCATGTTGATACGGAGACACCCGAAACACACGCTCCTCTTAATCAATTAAGTGCAATTCACAATTAAGTATTATGTTTGTTTAGGGGCTTTCAGATCTTCACCCGTCAATAACTTGCATGTAGTGGCAAATACTCTGTCACTGTAGGCGCGCTGCAATGCCTTTAGTATTTCGTCAGCATCCACGATCAGAATAATCAGAATAATCACTGAAAGATTAATTCATTTAATCGTCGACACCATTTGTTGTAGCCCTATAGGTTCCGATTTCAAACTCGCCTCTATTTCGTATTTTCCACTTCAATGTCCGAAGGCCAATATAACTGCTTCAAACTTTCACTCACTCCTCCTTGGACACTTTGATTCACTTTATCATGCCATTACAGTGTGCTCTGGTGGTTCCAAATCCTCAGATGGAGTAGAGTTCAGACAGATCTTTCCAAATAGAGTCGGGCAGAAGTTTAACGACAGATTTAAAATGCCATACTTGTTGCTGTTATAAACATTGTAACCATGCTCACTTCCTCAGTCATCCAGAAATTTGACTTCGCAATACCATCGTGCTCCGTATATAACAGTTAATATAACTAGTTTTTAGCAAACAAAGATTTTTGTTTTGGATGGGTCCTTGAATTTACTGATATTCAGGGAAATAAGCATGCTGACTCAGAAGCTCCATCTACCAATCTCCCTTAGGAAAGTCAATGGGACTGTTTTCCAGTACTGTTCCAGAGACACCGTCACTGGTGACAGTAATGTTTGTGTGAGTCAGACTACAACCAACTGGTTTCTATTAGTCAGCAGTTAGGCTTCTGGTCATCATATTTCCATCGTTGTAAGGCTTGGTAAATCTCGCTGTCACACTTTCTGACACGCACGACTAGCGCGTGTAAAGATGATTAACTATTACAGCCATGCAGCAGTACTCTCTGCGAGGACTGCTGAATGACTGTAATAGTTAATCATATATTAATTGACTGTCCTATCTATAAAAGAGTTCATAAAATTTATTAATGTCATTTAGGGGCCCTGATTCTAACTGACCTCCTCGCCGAAAGCCCCACCTTTAACAAAGACTCACTCTTTGACTTTTTTGAGACACACTAACCTATTGCATTAACTTTGACTATTCCCACCCTGTACTATTCCCACACCGTACTATCCCCACCGACACTATCCTAATTCAACCACACCCCTTCTCATAATGTTGGATTATCCATACAGGTTTAGTCTTTAATTTTTATGTTACTAACTATAATCCTCTTACACTGTAGGGTTTATATGAGGTCAAGTTAACAGTTTCTAATTTTATTTGAATGTTTAGAGCTGTCACTTACCGTCGCTCATTTGAAAACTTTCCTTGGTAATCTTCATTATACAGTATTTTCTTTTACACAGATCGATTTTACAGGCTAAGAGCTTTTACTGGGGATGCAACCCAAAACAGTCGACTAACACCTAGATTCCTACTTACTGCTAGGTGAGCAGGGGCAGCAGGTGTAAAGAAATGTGTTCGGCGTTTCCACCCATACCGAGGATTAAATCACCGACAGTCAGTAGGTGAGCTGAGTGCGCTGCCAACCGAGCCAAGGGACTTTATTTTCATGAAACATACAGACAGGAATAATATAAAGTTGGGGTTAGCTGTGTGTTACATGTTCCATAGACTCAACTGAAGGTAATTAATATTTGAATAATGTGAACATGTTCCACACTCTAGTCATTGTAGGATTTAATAATCGCAGATAGTTATGTTCCTGAGAAGGGAAGAATTATTAAAGTAAATGTTAGAGTGAATAGACGTAGGGTTCTGCGATGAGGTGAAGCAAATTACTAAAGTACATGTTCCATGCAAATGGACCAAGCATTCATCCTTGTGGAAAACTATAATTGCTGTCTCAAAGAAGAGATTGATAAAAACGATGCTGTCATTTGCCCTGAGACCGTCGCAAGTATTTACCCAGTGATTGATAGGGAGGGGGCACTGGCATTTAGTTTCTAATTATTGTTTGGTTCTTTTTTTGTGTGTGAGCAAGGAATATCTTTATATTTTACCACAAAGGCAATTTTCTCTCTGTTTTGAAAATAAATAGTATGGTGACCCTCACAAGATGTGCAAAAAGAAATTTGTATAGAGTTCAGAACATTTATTGAGGGAAACGTTTTGCCACGAGTGACTTCTTCAGTCCTGACGACCGATAGAGCCAAATATGCACAGTCCTGAATTGTACATAAACATCTTTTACACACTTCTGTGTCAAGCACAGTTGAAAGATAGTTTGAGACGATGATAGTTACTCAACACTTCTACTCAACACACTTTGGTTCACCTTAACCAGCCCGACAAGTTTGTCTTGATTCTAGGAGTTAAGGAGATGTTCCTCAACCTGTTTTATTATCGCCTCAGGTAACCTGCACATATTTCTTGTGGCTAACAATGTAGCCGCGCTAACAGGATCAAAAAGTTTCATCTTAGCACCAGGATGTTTAGCAGGTAGGTCAGCTTTTTTCTTGAGTGCTAGTACCAAGGCTCATCTTGCCGATTAAGAGGCAGAATTGTTTCATCAGGTGAATGTTGATCCCTGACTAAGGACTAGCCTCTTTCTCTCTCTCTCTCTCTCTCTCTCTCTCTCTCTCTCTCTCTCTCTCTCACACACACACACACACACACACACACACACACACACACACACACACACACACACACACACACACACACACATTTCAAGATCACAATGCTACACCAAAATAGGTTGTAATTGTGGAGCTATTATTTAATATTCTGCGTGACTGACAAACGACACATGCTGTGATATGTGGTTGACAAACAGCACATAGTAATGTGTGGCTCACATGTGGCACCTTAAACATCAAAATCTCCCTGCTTGTCTGCCTACCTCTCTCAAACCCTTCCGTCTTCCCTCCCTCCCTCAAACCCTTCCGTCTTCCCTCCCTCCCTCCCTCCCTTCCCTTCCCTTCCTCTCTCACTCGCTAATAAAGACTTCAACGACGGAGGGCGTGAAGTGTGTCGATATTATAATGAAGGGTGGAAAGATATTGGAAGGAGGAGGGAAGAGGCACGGATAGAAGTGTGAAGAAGAGGTGACTGAAGCAGGCAAGAAAAATAAGAAGTGGATGGTGAGGAAAGCAGGAAAGAACCTTTTATTATATATTTAGCAAAACTGGAACTTACAGCAGTTACCCATTTCAACATGATAGTTATACAATTGGAACAAAAGCTAGCTGTGTGTCCCTGTCATATTGCAAGGAGCAGGATGGTGCTCATACACGATGTTGAAGTCTGTCAGCCTGAGCTGGGAGATTTTAGCGGCGTCAGCCAGAGCTAGGAGACTTCAATGGCGTCAGCCTGAGCTGGGGGACTTCAATGGCGTCAGCCTGAGCTAGGGGACTTCAGTAGTGATCACGACCCTCGTGTCGGTGGCGGGAGAATGGAAGGCAGTCAGACTTGATCCAAAGGAAAGGTAGCTCCAGAGCTTTGGATCAAGAACCCTTCATCGAGTACCCTCCCGAGGGGAAAATATTTACTAGCCTTTAATGAGAGGGATGAAGAAAATAAATGGAGAGGGGAAGCAGGTAATAAGGAAGGAGTAAACGGGAGTGAGGTTATAACCTAGGACTCCTGGGGAAGATTGAGGAAGGAAAGACATGGGACGTGAAGCTGAAAATCTACGTATTGGAAGAAGAGAGGAGGAAGGAAAACGAATGAGGAAGAGGCGGGAAAGAAAGCATACAGTAGAGGAAAACGTGGGGAAGTGGAAATGTGAAGAAGAGGTGATGGGAAAGGAGGTGCATGAGGATGAGACGAATGTGGAAATATTTGGTACGTACGAGGAAGAGGGTGGGGTGGATAAAATGGAACTTGATGGAAAACTACTGATGTGTGTGTGTGTGTGTGTGTGTGTGTGAGAGAGAGAGAGAGAGAGAGAGTGTTTGGAATCCACAACTGGCCCAGCATGTAAGGAAATTCGAGAGAGAGAGAGAGAGAGAGAGAGAGAGAGTGAGTTTTGAATCTACAACTACCCAAGCATGTAAGGAAATTAGAGAAAGTGCAAAGATTTGCTTCAAGACTAGTCCTGGAGCTAAGGGGCATGTTCTACGAGGAGAGGCTAAAAGGAAATCGACCTGACGACACTTGAGGACAGGAGAGATAGGGGAGACATAACATATAAAATACTGAGAGGAACCGACAAGATGGACAGAGACGGGATGTTCCAGAGATGGGACGCATCATCAAAGGATCACAAATGGTAGTTTAAGACTCAGATGAATCGCAGGGATGTTAGGAAGTATTTCGTCGGTCATAGAGTTGTCAGGAAGTGGAATAGTTTGGGAAGTGATGTAGTGGAAGCAGGAGCCATACATAGCTATAAGAAGAGGTATGATAAAGCTCATGGAGCAGGAAGAGTGACCTAGTAGCGACCATTGAAGGGGCGGGGCAAGGAGCTGTGAATCGACCCCTGCAACCACAACTAGGTGAGTACAACTAGGCGAGTACACACACACACACACACACACACACACACACGCACACACGCACACACAGAGGCGGGGCCAGGAGCTAAGACTCGACCCCTGCAACCACAAATAGGTGCGTACACACACACACACACACACACACACACACACACACACACACACACACACACACACACACACACACACACACACACACACACGATAAGAATGAGAGGGAACAAAAATGGAGGGATCACGATGAACAGTATAAGAGATACCCATAGTAAAAATAAGAAGAAAG
>NC_091295.1:60388623-60539494 GCF_038502225.1 Cherax quadricarinatus | reverse complement strand
CAGCAGCAGCAGCAGCAGTAAAAGCAGCAGTAGCAGCAGCAGCAAAAGCAGCAGCAGCAAAAGCAGCAGCAGCAAAAGCAGCAGCAGCAGCAGCAGCACCAAAAGCAGCAGCAGCAGCAGCAGCAAAAGCAGCAGCAGCAGCAGCAAAAGCAATTGTTAATCTCACATCTTACGTGTGACTTTATTTTGGTGGCAGCTATCTGATAAGGACTTTCTCATCGTTTCTTTGAATTACACAGCGTGATCATGCCCATCTTAATATCAACTCAGTAACTACCATGTCAAATACAGTGTCGATTTTACTTAAAACCAAACGACCGAAATCATCGGTGCTTTGCTATGCTCTTTCTCGAAAATTTTCTTGTTTTCATTATTCAAACTTTGTGCAGTAATCTTGTTTTATTTTAACTTTGAGCTGTACTCTTTTATCTGCTCTATCACCGCAGCACAGAGAGTACAATTTTATATTAAAATAAGCCAGTTATGAAATCAGGAAACGCATATATACGTCGTGCCGAATAGGTAAAACTTGCCATTGAGGCTTAAATAGCAATGCTCTCCTTGACGATTAAGGCATGCGAAAATTTGTGTATGCAGTAATTTCGCAAAAATCATTCTGAACCTAACGAAAAACTGTATTTCATTGAGTGTTGTTTATTATTAAATTACTGAAAAATTATCTAAAATATATTTAGTTGGATTAGGCTAAATTAAATTGAGCTTGTTATAATAAGGTTAGGTATGTTTTCTAAGGTTCTTTTGGTCCAAAATTTTTAATATATATATATATATATATATATATATATATATATATATATATATATATATATATATATATATAATATGACGACATACGTTGAAGAAATAACCAGCTCCGGGAGCCTAATACCAGGGTTACAATCTGCACCTGTGACCCCCGTATCGTCCAGCCACCAGCTGCGGCCACCTCAACTATGTTTATTCTTACATTGTCTGAAACCACCGTTTGTCGGTTTGTTTGTGAAAAATGTTGTTACATTTAACAGTTATTTTTTAAAAATAATTATTCTTTTGAGTTATGTTGATGAGGAACAAAAATAAGTGTGTGTGTGTGTGTGTGTGTGTGTGTGGAAACGGCCACAACTACCTCTATTCTGTATTGCGAATTACTAACTTATTTTGTAACGAAGAAATGCTGCGTTATGTCTCTTTGGGATATTGGTTTTACGTATACTTGTGTTCCCTCGTTCTGGTCCAATATACGTATCAAGCAATCCATCTCTGTTTATCTTCTTAGTGCCATTGTAAATCTGGTAAACCGTGACAATGTCTCCTCTCTATCTCATCCGTCGAAGAGTGGCAGAAAATCCCCAAATCCTTCTTAATAGCCTGTGCCTTTTCCATTCGGGATCAAGCTGGAGGCAAGCCGGTCCCTGGTTGCCCAAGTTTCTTTGCCTTTTTTACTAGGTACAAGCTTCATGCCGGTTCTACTAACTCGAGCATTAATCTTTATTAATCTTCATTACGTGTTTATTGTTCATTTTTCTATGACATTTTTTTTAATAGTAATTAACCTCGTAATCCCTGTTGATGTTATCCCGTTAGCACTGGTGTAGTTTTTATATATATAAAAATAAATAGAAATAGTATGGAGAGTGAGAAGATAAATATATGGTAACAAACAGAGAACAAATGGATGTGAAGGCTACTGTTGGAACCTTAGTGAAGCTGGAAGCAACACACTCCATTAAATCCAGATGGAATTTGGGAATTTGTCTTCAAAGAAATACTTTAACTTCCGTGTCTCACTGTCCATTTCACATTCCTTTCCTTTTAAACATACTCTCATCTCTCTTCATGTATTTCTCTGTGCTATCACTAACTCCCAGTCTACATAAGGGTTGCCTTGATGCTGGTGAAGGTCTCTTGTTCCAAGAAACATAAACATCCCTCTGATAAAACTTGATAACCCTCACAATCTCAGGCGTTGTAGGACCTTAAGTGTTTAGCACTTCCAAATTAATCTAATAATAATTCTTATCTACACATGGGTATTATCCTGCCTTTCCTATATTTTTCTTGAGTGTGTAAAATATGACAGCTATATGATAGTATCTTATAATTTGAGAGAGAGAAAGGAGGGATAATTATCATTATTATTTCTACAACTACATGTACAAAGTGTTCAGGCCTAACTGACATCAGTTACATATTATTATATGGAAAACCCCTTGTTATGCAGAGCATTTCGTGTAAATTTGGTCAGTTTTGTCCTCAAGATGAGACCCACACCAGTCGACTAACATCCAGGTACCTATTTTATTGTTAAGTGAACAAGGACAGTAGGTGTGTTAACGAAACGAGTCCTAATGCTTCCACCCGTACAAGGGATAGACGTGTGAGCTGAGTGCGCTAGCACTAATAGCTCTGATAGCTCTAGAGCTTCCTCTACGGCTATTAACGTTACAAGAAAAACAGGGAATGCGGAAGGAATGGGATATGAGGGACATGGGAGGATGAAAAGAGGGTGAATGAGGGAGAAACGTGAATGAATGTCATAAGAGGATGGAGGAAGGAATAAAGGAAGAATAGAAGACGAGAAAATAGAAGAGGAATGGAAGACGGGAGAACAGAGGACGAAAGGGAAGAGCAACGACTGACAATGGGATATGAGGATGACAGGGGGAGAGAGAGTTGTCCAGGGAGGAGTAAGAGGCTGAAAGTAGTGATGCAAGATCGCAGCTGTAACGATAATAAACCAACAAGGGCGCTTATAAAACAACAATAAAACAAGTCTGTCCTTAACATGGCCAACTTGATTTAATGCAGAGTAAATGTCTGTAGTTTGTGTGTGTACGTTCTCTGTACGTTGTCCACTGTATGTTGTCTCTCCATGTTCTGAAGGTTGTGTGGATTTTTTGCCGTGTTTTACTTATTGTTTGTGTACATAGTACGTTATATTTGAACGTTGTGTCAATACGTTATGTTTGTACGTTGTAGGCTGTATCTATACGCAACGTGTGTACTTTGTCATTGTATGTTGTACGTTGGCTGAGTACATTTATGTATGTTATGCTACATTCTTCTTTCGTCGTCAGTAAGGTTTGTCTGGATATTATCTATACGTTGTCTTAGTTATTGTTGGCTTGTAATGTACGTTGTCAGTGTATGTTGTCTGTACGTTGCATATATACATTGTAAAGATTTTATGTCCACGTACTGTTAGGGATTATACGAGAGCTTTCAGTTAATAACTGAGGATCTGTGTATTGAGGGCTGCCGAATTATACGACGCAATTATATTTAAGGTTGTTGAATTACTTTATTACATTGTATTATGGGGGTTGAATTACTATATGCTCTTGTACTGTGGAATGCTGGATGATTGTCTTGGGGATACTGACCTAATCTATGGCAGTAAGGAACTGAATTAGCGTATGCTACTGCAATGTGGCCAGTTGAATTATTGTATGCTATTGCATTGTGGGTATTAAGTTACTGTATACTTTTAGCATTGTAGACTGTTGTATTGAGGGGTGTTTAATTATTGCATTTTATTGTATTGTGAAATGTTTAGGGAATACTTGTCTGTATATTGTGGCATGCTGTAGGATTGTTTGAATATTGTGGAGAGTTTTGGGATTGCTTCTATGATTGTGTTGTTGGCTGTTGAGGCATTTCTTGAATGCCTGTTTATTGGTGGGTGTTGAGGGATTTCTTGTATGTCTGGGTATTGTCGGCTGTTGAGGGATTACTTTTATGTCTGTGTATTGTTGGGTGTTGAGGGATTTCTTATATATCTGGGTATTGCTGGGTGTTAAGAGATTATTTTCTTTAAATGGTTGTACTCCGCTGTAATATGATGAACTCTGTTGACTTTGAATGGCTGGGTCAAACTGTAATGAACGTTATGCTTTGACTGGTGAAAAGTTTGTATTAATAATGTGATGGACTCAGTGCTTTAAAATTGAGAAGCACTGTATGACTGAGTTGTGTCTGCAGTATTTCTTGCAAATGAATTCACATGTTCTTTTGCTTTGTTCTTTAATTAGGGTAAGCATTCTTTGTCCATGTTAGACACTTTTGCAACATTTAGGTGTCATTACATTGGAAACGTTTCGCCAGCCAGTGGCTTCTTCAAACCATTTACATAATGTTTCTCCAAGTGATTTAAATGTGTTCTGAAGCTGTTTCAAAATTATCTTTTGAAAGTATTGTGTTCTGAAGTAAATGTACGTTTGAATACTGTAAAACAATGTTTTTAGTTGTGAGTTGTGTATACTCTCGCGAAGAGAGTGTGCGTATATGCTTGTAGAGGAAATTGGTTGTTGATAAGTTGGGTGCATTTTCTTGTGTGGTGAATTAGTTGAATTTGTCTAGGGTATACATGCTTGTGTAGTGAGTAGGGTGTGTATACTTCTGCAGTGAGTTAGGTGTATAACCTCATGTAGCGAGTTGGGCATATATACTTGTATAGTGTTTGGTATATATGCTTGTGAAGTGAGTTGGGTATATACGCTTGTGTAGTGAGTTGGGTATATGCTTGTGTAGCGAATTGGGTATATGCTTGTGTAGTGAGTTGGGTATATACGCTTGTGTAGTAGGGTATATACGCTTGTGTAGTGAGTTGGGTATATGCTTGTGTAGTGAGTAGGGTATACGCTTGTGTAGTGAGTAGGGTATACGCTTGTGTAGTGAGTTGGGTATACGCTTGTGTAGTGAGTTGGGTATATGCTTGTATAGTGAGTTTGCTGTATGTTTTTGAATTATGAATTAGGTAAATAAGCCTTTTTATTAGGTATATAGGTAAGTCTTTTTTCATTAAGAATGATAAAATTTATGAGATTTATAAGGACATTTACGAGTATCTTGATGTACATGGACATGTACGAGTATCTTGATACACAGGGATATTTATGTGTATCGTGATGTACATGGACATGTACGTGAATCTTGATGAAAAAGGACACGCACCTGTATGAGATTCATAAGGACATGTACGTGTATCTTGATGTACATGGACATGTACGAGTGTCTTAATGTACAGGGACATTTACGTGTATCTTGATGTACAGGGACATGTACGTGTATCTTGATGTACAGGGACATATACTTGTATCTGGATGTAAAGGACCATGTACGTGTATTTTGATGTACATGGACATGTACGTACGTTTTTTTTGGTTAAAATTCTGCTTTAATCTTAGATGTCAGTCTCTCTCTCTCACTCTCACTCTTTCTTTCTCTCTCTCTCTCTCTCTCTCTCTCTCTCTCTCTCTCTCTCTCTCTCTCTCTCTCTCTCTCTCTCTCTCTTTCTCTCTCTCTCGTCCATATTTTCCCTCGAGTTATAAACTCAGCCACTACAGTGAGGTGAAAAATGTTGCAGAAGAAAAATTATCCAAACATTCTGAAAAGCTAAAGAAAACAAAGATTTTTTTTCCTTTTCCCCGAGGCATCGAGGATGACGGAGCGTTCTTGAGGACCTTTTCTTATTTACTCTCTGTCTCTCTCTGTCTCTCTCTCTCTCGCGCTCTCTCTCTCTCTCTCTCTCTCTCTCTCTCTCTCTCTCTCTCTCTCTATATATATATATATATATATATATATATATATATATATATATATATGTAATAAGATCACAGTAAACAGGTGATTTCAGAATATGCAAAACAACCACTGTGAAAGAATAGGGTAGTCACGAAAGCGCTTGGAATTTCTCTATTCTTTCACAGTGGTTGTTTTGCATTTTTATATATATATATATATATATATATATATATATATTTATATATATATATTTACGTATCACTCTCTCTCTCTCCCTCTCTTTCTCTCTTTTTCTCTCTCTGTTTCTCTTCACTCTGGAGTAACTCAGCTATTCAGTGAGTGGTAAATATTTTTTTTTTGACGGAAGGGGGACGGGGCATTTTGTCTTTATGGTATAATATAGCCGGTCTGATTAAATAAATATATAAGTAAGCGAATATAGACGTTCTGTGATGACTAAAATGGCTATTTACGTCCTGACGAATATGAAGAGTGAAAATGTGTGTGAAATAAATCCTTGAGAATCAGTGAGAAAATATCGAAGAAAATTTTATATCATTGTTGTTAATATGAAAAAAGAAATGTAAGCGAAGGTAAGTCAAGTTTGGTTGCTAAATTAAATTATGTTCATTATTGCAAGAATAAGTGGGCGTTTAAGTTAACTTAGGAGCAAAGATCCGTTTTTAGGTTAATTCTCCTTAACTGATCAGCTTTTATTAGTTGATGAGAGAGAGAGAGAGAGAGAGAGAGAGAGAGAGAGACAGAGAGAGACAGAGACAGATAGGCAGACAGACACAAACAGACAGACAGACAGACAGACAGACACACACACACACACACACACACACACACACACACACACACACACACACACACACACACACACACACACACACACCAAATATCAATTCACAAAAGGGCGAAATTATCTACAAACATTATCTCTCAGTTCACAACAGCATTCGAACCAGGGTACTGTGTACTCTGATATATGTGTCGTTCCTCATAGGTAAAACTTGTGATATTGGCTTAAAATTGCCGTTTAAGACAAGCGAAAATTTGCGTATGCAATAACTTTGCAAAAATCATTCTGAGCCTAATGGAAAAAATATATTTCATTGTGTTTGTTTATTACTAAATTATTGTATGCTTATCTAAAATATATTTAGTTGGATTAGGTTTAATTAAATTGCGCTTGTTATAATATGGTTAGGTATGTTTCCTAGAGTTCGTTAGGTACATAATCTTTAAATTAGCATAAATGAAAAAATGAATCTGTAAATGCATAGAAAGGACTTAATTTTAAATGTGTTCTTGCTAACTGACCAGTTTTATGTATTCGGTACGACATTATGATGTATATATATATATATATATATATATATATATATATATATATAAATATATATATATATATATATATATATATGTCGTGCCGAATAGGCAGAACGTGCGATCTTGGCATAAATAGCAACGCTCATCTTGCCATAAAGGACAAGCGAAAATTTGTGTATGCAATAATTTCGCAAAAATCATTCTAAACCTAACGAAAAAAATATATTTCACTGTGTATGTTTAGTATTGAATTATTGTAAACAAATCTAAAATATATTTACCTGGGTTAGGCTAAAATAAATTGCACTTGTTATAATAAGGTTAGGTAAGTTTTCTAAGATTCTTTTGGTGCAAAATTAAATTTTTTTACAATAACATTAATGAAAAAATATATCTTTAAACGTATTAGAGAAAATTTTAGAAAGGAATTAATTTTAAATGAGTTCTTGCTAATTGACCAGTATTACATATTCGGCACGACATATATATATATATATATATATATATATATATATATATATATATATATATATATATATATATATATGTTGTTTTTTTTATAACAAGTCGGCCGTCTCCCACCGAAGCAGGGTGACCCAAAAAAGAAAATCCCCAAAAAGAAAATACTTTCATCATTCAACACTTTCACCTCACTCACACATAATCACTGTTTTTGCAGAGATGCTCGTAACACAACAGTTTGTAAGTATATACGTATAAAGATACACAACATGTCCCTCCAAACTGCCAATATCCCGAACCCCTCCTTTAGAGTGCAAGCATTGTGCTTCCCATTTCCAGGACTCAAGTCCGGCTACATAAAAATAACCGGTTTCCCTGAATCCCTTCACTAAATATTACCCTGCTCACACTCCAACTTATCGTCAGGTCCCAAATACCATTCGTCTCCATTCACTCCTATCGAACACGCTCACGCACGCCTGCTGCAAGTCCAAGCACCTCGCCCACAAAACCACCCTTACCGCTTCCTTCCAACCTTTTCGAGGAAGACTACTACCCCTGCTTCCTTCCCCTACAGATTTAAAAGCTATCCATGTCATTCTACTTCGATCCATTCTCTCTAAATAACCAAACCACCTCAACAACCCTTCTTCAGCCCTCTGACTAATACTTTTATTAACTCCACACCTCCTAATTTCCACACTCCGAATTTTCTGCATGATATTTACACCACACATTTCCCTTAGACAGGACATCTCCACTGCCTCCAACCGCCGCCTCGCTGTTGCATTCACAACCCAAGTTTCACACCCATATAAGAGTGTACTACTATACTTTCATGCATTCCCTTCTTTGCCTCCATAGATAACGTTTTTCGTCTCCACATATACCTCAAAGCACCACTCACCTTTTTTTCCCTTATCATTTCTATGATTAACCTCATCCTTCATAAATCCATCCGCCGACACGTCAACTCCCAAGTATCTGAAAACATTCACTTCTTCCATACTCCTCCTCCCCAATTTGATATCCAATTTTCATTGATCTAAATCATTTCATACCGTCATCTCCTTACTCTTTTCTATGTTCACTTTCAACTTTCTACCATTACACACACTCCCAACCTCGTCCACTAACCCTTGCAATTTTTCTTTAGAATCTCCCATAAGCAAAGTATCATCAGCAAAAAGCAGCTGTGTCAATTCCCATTTTGTATTTGATTCCCCATAACTTAATCCCACCCCTCTCCCGAACACCATTGCATTTACTTCTTTTACAACTCCATCATTAAGTGGAAATATAAACACATATGCAGTATAATGTGATCCTATATTGACAACGTTCCGCCCACACAGTGGGCTTTTTCAAGTCACAAACAGATCTGTTTGTGACTTGAAAAAGCCCACTGTGTGGGCGAAACGTTGTCAATAAAGGATCACATTATACTGCATATGTGTTTATATTTTCGTTGTGTCGGTATTTTGTACCATTTATTTCCATCTACAAGTATATTAAACAACCATGGTGACATTACACATCCCTCTCTAAGACCTACTTTTACCGGGAAGTAGTCTCGATCTCTTCTACATACACTAACCTGAGCCGCACTATCCTCATAGAAACTCTTTACAGCATTTAGTAACTTACCACCTATTCCATATACTTGCAACATCTGCCACATTGCTCCCCTATCCACTCTTTCATATGCCTTTTCTAAATCCATAAATGCAATAAAAACTTCCCTTCCTTTATCTAAATACTGTTCACATATATGCTTCAATGTAAACACTTGATCTACACATCCCCTACCCACTCTAAAACCTCCTTGCTCATCCGCAATCCTGTATTCTGTCTTACCTCTAATTCTTTCAATTATAACCCTACCGTACACTTTTCGTGGTATAATCAGCAAGCTTATTCCTCTATAATTTTTACAATCTCTTTTCTCCCCTTCCCATTTTATAAAAGGACTATACATGCTCTCCGCCAATCCCTAGGTACCTCCCCCTCTTTCATACATTTATGCCATCCACTCCAACACTATATCCGCCCCTGCTTTTAACATTTCTGTCATGATCCCGTCAGTTCCAGCTGCTTTACCCCCTTTCATTCTACGTTCTGCCTCAGGCGCCTCCCCCACACTCATCCTGTTCTTCTTCACTTCTAAAAGATAGTATACCTCCTTGGCCAGTGCATGAAATTACCGCCTCCATATCTTCGTCGACATGTAAAAGTTCCTTAAAATATTCTCGCCATCTACCCAAAACCTCCATCTCTCCATCTACTAACTCCCCTACTCTGTTTTTAACTGACAAATCCATTCGTTCCATAGGCTTTCTTAACTTGTTTAACTCACTACAATTTTTTTCTTATTTTCATTCAAATTTCTTGACAGTGCCTCTCCCACGCTATCATCTGCTCTCCTTTTGCATTTTCTCACCACTCTCTTCACCATTCTTTTACTCTCCATATACTCTACTCTTCGTATAACACTTACGCTTTGTAAAAACCTCTCCTAAGCTAACGTTTTCTCTATTATCACACACTTTACTTCATTCCACCAATCGCTCCTCTTTCCTCCTGCACCCACCCTCCTATAACCACAAACTTCTGCCCCACATTCTAATACTGCATTTTTAAAACTATTCCAACCCTCTTCAACCCCCCCTCCCCCACTACTCATACTTGCACTAGCCCACCTTTCTGCCAATAGTTGCTTTTATCTCACCCGAACTTCATCCTCCCTTAGTTTATACGCTTTTACCTCCCTCTTACTTGTTGTTGCCATTACAAATATATATATATATATATATATATATATATATATATATATATATATATATATATATATATATATATGTATATATATATATATATATATATATATATATATATATATATATATATATATATATATATATATATATATATATATATATATATTATAATGTGGGTTTGTGTACGTAAGATAGCAAACGAGCCATCAGGGAAATGCAAAATAAACCACAATGGTGCTGAAAAGAAGAGCTTGCTCCAGGTCTTTCACACTGCAGTCCAATACCTCGTTAGGAGCCAAAATGTTGCAATAGGCAAGTAGAGTAGGATAAAGGGAAGGGAGTCGGTGTGAGCACGGCAATTCACTTTTACAGGCATACAGGCATCACTCTCATACACCATTCCTAACCAATCGTGGGATGGCACTGAAGAGATTGGGTTAGGGAAAGACATAAGGTGGCAGTACCAGGAAAAAGAGTATAAAACGAGAAAAAAACACCAAAAGTCCTTAAAAATTGATATTAATATAGCTAGTAATAATGTCCAAAGAATTCAGCAGCCACCAGTTTCATAAACTATCTGGCTGTTGAGTCATTTAGACTAAATTCTGAACGAAGCATATAATACCTGTCGTCACGTTGCTTGTTATGTACATTTAGTTTCCAAAAAGTTTTATTCTGATAGCTGTCATGAATTTTGTATTAGTCACTGAATCCTGTAGTTGTTCTAGAGCAACCATAACATAACTGTAGGAAAAATCTGTGTATGTCAGCATATGTTTATGTATATGTTTTGTAACAGAGCAGTAACATGCTGGCTAAATTTAGGAGTCTGAGCTGGAATTATGTACTCTATGGTGGAATTATATATTTTGTAATCAATTAATACCATAGTTAACAAGTTCTTCAGATAGGAAAATTAATAACTCATCAACTGGAAATTCTGTAAACAAAGAACTGATATCAAAGCTAACCATATTGATGATTTGTTAAGTTGATGATTTAAGTTTCCTATCAGAAGAACTTGTTAAATACGATTTATCATTGTCATTACCTACAATCATTGAGCTTATGAAACTCCGTATAGTTGATGCAAGGATGGTGTTTAATGGCTAGATTTACACTCTGAAGTGTGGTAAGGCAGCGGGAAATCCTCTCTTACCTTTTCTTTAGTAATTTTTACACGGAATATTTTGAAACAAGATTGCTTAACAAAATTCTTCCGAATAGAGATAAGTAGTACAGATATGTTGATGTTTTACGTCTAATTCCTTAAAATATAGATATAAACCATTTCCTTCTTAAATTGTCAAACTCATTCCATAATTTTTTCTATTGAGTTTGAACAAAATATCTCATGGCTTTTTCTAGATGCTTTAATTATTTAGGCAAATCATAATTTTTAATTTTAAATGTGCTGAAAAACCAACAAACACTGTTCTTATGTATACTATTATTATTCAAATCATGATAGTGTTAAACTTATTTAATTCTCTTCAATGAGTTTGAAAACTTTGCGTATTTGCAGTCCAGAGTTCATAGATGAAGAAATCTTGATGATTTATGAAACAGCTAATAGTCTAAAATACCCAAGACACTTAACTGATGTCTTATAATTGCTAGAAATACTTTTTACAATTCAAAAAATGACAACCGTATTCAGCTAAAAATATGCTGGTTCTCCCTTACCGTGAAAGCTTTCTTGATATACCTTTTTTTTTATCCTCTATTATTGAAGATGACTGATGGAGATCGAAATATGCAATCATTTTTTACTTTATTTTTTTTTTGTCTCCATGTGGGTTTACTCATTCCATAGACATGTATCCACTATGTTTTGACGCTTTATTATATAATCCTTTACAAATACTGACACTGCACATTTACAGCATTTTATATGTTGATTACCTCATTAGGATGCTACCAAAACAAATTAAAACTTAAACTAATTACTAATTTGCGTTGCAGCATCTTTCACTACACAAGGAAATTTAATCATTTCGAAATTTAACTTTTGTGCCAGACGTTGCAAGAATAATATGGGCATATGGTCGGTATTTCTTGTGATTAAGATGAAACTGTTGTGTAAGTTTATTCAGGGGATGGAGGGAGTGAAGAGTGTCTAGAGAACCTTAGCTTTACTACCGGAATTATTCTGAAACCGGACGCGTATTATTCCTGGTCAGAGTGGCCAGGATAGGAAAGAGTGGTTTGTGTTTTGTTCAGTAGGTGAAGCACAGCAGATGGAGCAAGATGTAGCTGTGTGAATAAGCTCAGCCTCCATGGAACTTTGCAAATAAGTTTTATGATGCTATAAAAGGGGGCATGAATCCTCATGGGCTAAATGTAGCTGAGCAAATTCAGCAGGTTTTGGGTAGAATAAAATTAATTGAAAACTGGTGTATAAGGCTGTTTTGCAGAGAAATTTATACGGTGGAAGAGGTGAAGTTTTTTTTATATTTTCACTGTACTCAGCGAGAGTCAGTGGACATTGCCTTTTATTAAAGGGCCTCACACTAGATGACACTCAGCATGTTCACTGACTGCCGCAAAGTAAATTTGATAACCAGTGCTTAAGGGTTTCCTCTTGTGAATAATTTCATTGATGTACTAGATACAAAAGTTGTGAGTATGTGTCAGGGTTATTTGACTTCTATGACCCAGAGTGCCAGTTACATATCTGTGTTTGAAATTGAACTCCACAGGTACATTAAATTTTTGTATAACTTAAATGTAATGTGAAATTGCTTTACAGAGCAGCCTGTTTGCAAAGTGATAATAGTGTTAGTGTTCCTGTGTTGATTAATTTCAATGTTGCTTTCCATTTTCTCTGCAAGTAGACGCCAGTTCTGCAGGTGTTAGTGCTGTGTTGTTGAAAAAAGCAGCATGACAAATACTACCAATAAACTTAAAAGTCACCAGAGAGTTTAAGCCACAACAGAAAAGGAGGGTCTTCTTTTGTTGATTGTGCAATTTTTTTTCAGTATAGTGATCACAGTCCTACATTTCCTTCACGTACAGAGGAACCACACTATCATGTTCACTTTCGGGATTCGTTATGTGAAGGGGATACAGAATGTGGTTGCTCATGAATTTTCTCGTGTGTACTGTACGTAATGTAATGTAGACATTTATCTGCTCTCGTTTTGCATTGGTTGCAGTAGGTGAGTAGACGACATTCTAACCACCTAGTGAACTGAAGCTCGGTGAGCTGATGCAGGGGCCTATCAGATTTCCCAAGTGCGTGTGTGTATGTTTGGTGGTAATCACGTCAGAACATGCCTAAGTAAGTTGCGGTGAGGTCTCACCTGTTTGATGTTCGTGTATGAACTGTTGGACCAAAGGTAGTGGTACGGTATTGGCTGTGAAGCCCCGCCATTTCTGGGTCATGCATAGTGATCCAGTATGTTTTGTGTGTTGTGTTTCTCCAGGACTCACCTACTTGTTTTTAGATCACCAAGTGGGGTGACTCCAGGGTTCCATGGAATGACAGTGTAGGTGAAGTCCTAGGGGACCCATCTTTTGAGGGATCAATGGTGATGACTCCGGGTCAGTCTCACCGACAAATTTTATGTGACTACAAAGTTTTGAAGTCTAGTAATTTTCTCTCCAGTGTTCTCCAATTTCTCCCAGTGGTGTGTGCATAGCCAGTTTTGCTTATTGCATATTGCTGTGAGACGAAGGGTTGATAAAGTAATTTTCTATTAGTACTAATATGTACACTAAATTTTTGCTCTGTTTCTGGAGACTGTTTACATAATTTTTATGATGTGCTTATTTCATATTTGAAAGCAGAGATGTGCGATAATGGACACTTACGCTGTTTAAAGAGAGTCTGTCTCAAATTATAATAAATTTACTTATATATAATAATTGTGTATACTTTGTATGTAATTATTATGTACAGAGGTACCCCAGTCACCTCTTTAATTTTATGTAATATATAGAAAGTGCATCAGCATAGGTGTTAGGCCAACACTGAGGTGTAATGGTGCATTTTCCTGCTTCTTTCAGAGTACAGCTTTAAAGCATGATTGTGGGCTCATTTGGCTTAGTACCTGATCACTTTTACATCAAACGAGTTTCACACGTCTGTGGGTTAGAAGTACTCACTGTAGAAATAAAGTTTAAGGTGATAAATGTTTGTGGTGTTTTTCTATGTACGAGTAAATCGCATCAAGACAGTGCTTGATGCATTTTCCTTATTTTTGGAGAATTTTGTGGTTCCCCAGACCTAAGGTTAATTTCCAATTTTTTTTTCCTTGACTAGCCACACCCGACTGGATCCAGCTAGCTGGAGGGGATATTACATAGTGTATTTATTATGCAGTGTATTAAAAATATTGTATAAAAAATGCTCCATGGTTCCAGAATTGTTCTGAAACGAGACACGTATTATTCCTGGTCAGATTGATCAGGAGAGGAGAGAGTGGTGTGTGTTTTGCTCAATACGTGAAGCACAGCAGATGGAGCAAGATGTAGTTGTGCGAGTAGGTGGGTTTTCTTTTTTTTTTTTTTTTTTTTTACTAAAGGTAATTTTATTGGTGAAATTGAGACACATGTGCAACTGGGTATCTTTATTGTAGACGTTTTGCCATCCAGTGGCTTTATCAATACAAATTCCAGGACATAACTTTGTCATGTAGGGGGGTAATGATTAGGGGAATATGGGGGTAAGTGGAGGGATTTAGTAGGTGTGGGACAGGCGAGGCAGTAGGAGGGATGAGTGCGGAGGTAGGTAATATGAGGTCACTGGTGACTACATCTTCACCTCTCATTACTCTACCCGCCACACTACACTCCCTACCACTACATGAAATAAAATAATGAATAAAATAATGAATAAAGAGTTTATTATTAAGTCTTTGTACAATAATATATTTGGGAACAGAACATTATTGTGGTTTAGATAAATGGGGTGGTACACATAAGCAGTGAGACAGGGAACACAGTCAACTTGACCAAAATGAATGTAACTTACAATATAGTTCAGAGGGCAGTTCATCACAGGAACTAAGCCACAGGTCCCAAGTCCTACACAGCACGAGTACTGCGTCGACAGGAGAACTATGTACAGAAGATGAGGTAATCAGTCCCTCAACCTAGCAGAAGGTGCGAAGAGCACCGTAGTCGTGGAGATTCGCAGAAGCAAGGCGCCTGACGCTTATATAGTAACGTCAGGTGGAAATGGGACGGGTAGCAGACGGGCATAGTCACTGGTAGGCGGGATTCCCCAGTGGAAGTAGGTCCTACCCAAAGAGATGGGTTAGTTGTAGTAGTAGTTGTCGTAGTCGTGAAGGTTATGTACATGTCCTCAGAATCAAGATTCCATGATATTGCAGTGTCTGACAAGTTGTACAAGAATGGTATACAATACCGACAAGATGAAATTGAGACACACGCGCAACATCTAGATGTTGCACATGTCTCAATTGGATTCTATGTATATGGATTGCTATTATTCTGTGTAACCTTCTTAATAAAAGAAAGGAACAGAATGTGCTCTTTGTCTGTTGAATTGTCCTGGGGTACTCGAATGCTCTATTGCGATATTGAGAGGTATCTCTTCCTAAATATTGTCTACTATTAACTGATACTGAGGAAAATAGTAGACAATATTTAGGAAGACATGTTCTACTGACGTACTGAGAAGTATCTCTTCCTAAATATTATCTACTATTCTTCTCAGCATCAGTTAATAGTAGACATTATTTAGGAAGAGATACTTCTCAATATCGCAATAGAACATTCGAGTACCCCAGGACAAAGAACACATTCTATTCCTTTCCTTTATTATTTTAAAACGTTACAAAGAACAATAGCAATCCATGGTTATAGTATCCAACGAGAAAACACTTGGGGCTGGCTATTATAGCGTATAATTTCATTCCTGACCCTCCTATCCGAAATGGGGAAGAAAGGGAGGTGGCGGTAGGGTGGAGTTGGCGCCAACCATTCTAAGGGTAACTGTGCTTGGTTGCACATCCGCACTACGCTACTCTGAGAATTCTCTCCCTGCTTTAGTTGCTCTCTTGCAACATTGCAAAGCTCCTGATGACGCACTGAGAAGTGTCAAAGTACTTGAGCTAAAGATTTCCACCCCCCTCCCCTATGGCTTGTCTTGTGTGTGTATATATATATATATATATATATATATATATATATATATATATATATATATATATATATATATATATATATATATATATATATATATGGGGGTGCAAATCTTTAGCTTAAGTACTTTCACACTTGTCAGTGCATCATATATAAATATATATATATATATATATATATATATATATATATATATATATATATATATATATATATATATATATATATGTATATTATAGGTAGGTTATTAGACCGCAACCACCCAGGGAGGTACTACCGTCCTGCCAAGTCAGTGTGAAATGAAAGCTTGTAATTGTTTTACATGATGGTAGGATTGCTGGTGTCTTTCGTCTGTCACATAAATATGCAAGATTACAGGTACGTCTTGCTATTTCTACTTACCCTTAGGTCACACTACACATACATGTACAAGCATATATAAATAATATATACACACACACCTCTGGGTTTTCTGCTATTTTCTTTCTAGTTCTTGTTCTTGTTTATTTCCTCTTATCTCCATGGGGGAAGTGGAGCAGAATTCTTCCTCCGTAAACCATGCGTGTTGTAAGAGGCGAATAAAATGCCGGGAGCAAGGGGCTAGTAACCCCTTCTTCTGTATAAATTACTAAATTTAAAAAGAAAAACTTTTAATTTTCTTTTTTGGGTCACCGTCTCGGTGGGATACGGCCGGTTTGTTGAAATACACACACACACACACACACACACACACACACACATATATATATATATATATATATATATATATATATATATATATATATATATATATATATATATATATATATTCGTGCCGAATATGTAAAACTGGTCAATTAGCAAGAACTCGTTTAAAATTAAGTCCTTTCTAAAATTTTCTCTTATACATTTAAAGATATTTTTTTTTTTCATTAATGATAATGTAAAAATTTATTATTTTGCACCAAAAAAATCTTAGAAAACTTACCTAACCTTATTATAAAAAGAACAATTTATTTTAGCCTAACGCAACTAAATATATTTTAGATTTGTCTACAATAATTTAATACTAAACAAACACAGTGAAATAAATTTTTTTCGTTAGGTTCAGAATGATTTTGGCAAAATTATTGCATACACAAATTTTCGCTTGCCCTATATGGCAAGATGAACGTTGCTATTTAAGCCAAGATCACAAGTTCTGCCTATTCGGCACGACATTATATATATATATATATATATATATATATATATATATATATATATATATATATATATATATATATATATCGAAAGAGGCAGGGCGGCCCAAAAAGAAAAACGAAAGTTTCTCTTTCTATATTTAGTAATTTATACAGGAGAACGGGTTACTAGCCCCTTGCTCGCGGCATTTTATTCGCCTCTTAAAACACGCATGGCTTACGGAGGAAGAATTCTATTCCACTTCCCCATGGATATATAGTAAGCGTATATGCACCTGAAGAAGAGAGAAGTGTAGAGGAGAGAGAGACATTTTGGGAAATGTTGAGTGAATGCGTCGGGAGTTTTGAACCAAGTGTGAGAGCACTTGTGGTTGGGGATTTCAATGCTTAAGTGGGTAAAAATGTTGTGGAGGGAGTAGTAGGTAAATATGGGGTGTCAGGGGTAAATTGAGCTATGTGTAGAAAGAGCTTTGGTAATAAGTAATACATATTTTATGAAAAACAGGATAAATAAATATACGAGGTATGATATAGCACGTAATGAAAGTTTATTAGATTATGTACTGGGGGATAAAAGGTTGATGGGTAGGCTCCAGGATGTACAAGTTTATAGAGGGGCAACTGATATATCGGATCTTTATTTAGTTGTATCTACAGTTAGAGTAAGAGGTAGATGGGACAAGAGGAAAATGACAACAACAAGTAAGAGGGAGCTGAAAGTGTATAAACAAAGGTAGGAAGAAGTTCGGGTGAGATATTAGCAACTATTGGCAGAAAGGTGGGCTGGTGCAAGTATGAGTAGTGGGGTGGAGGGGCGAAGAGGATTGGAATAGTTTTAAAAATGCAGTATTAGAATGTGGGGCAGAAGTTTGTGGTTATAGGAGGGTGGGTGCAGGAGGAAAGATGAGTGATTGGTGGAAGGATGAAGTAAAGGGTGTGATAAAAGAGAAAAAGTTAGCTTATGAGAGGTTTTTACAAAGCAGAAGTGTTATACGAAGAGTAGAGTATATGGAGAGTAAAAGAAAGGTGAAGAGAGTGATGAGAGAGTGCAAAAGGAGAGCAGGTGATAGTGGGAGAGGCACTGTCAATAAATTTTAATGAAAATAAGAAAAAAATTTGGAGCAAGTTAAACATGTTAAGAAAGCCTATGGAACGAATGGATACGTCAGTTACAAACAGAGTAGGGAAGTTAGTAGATGGGGAGATGGAGGTATTGGGTAGATGGAACTTTTAAATGTCGATGAAGAAAGGGAGGCGGTAATTTCATGCACTGCCCAAGGAGGTATACCATCCTGTAGGAGTGAAGAAGAGCAGGATGTAAGTGTGGGTGAGGTGCGTGAGGCATTACGTAGAATGAAAGGGGGTAAAGCAGCTGGAGCTGATGGGATCATGACAGAAATGTTAAAAGCAGCGGATTGGATATAGTGTTGGAGTGGTTTGTATTTTTGTATAATAAATATATGAAAGAGGGGAAGGTACCTAGGGATTGGCAGAGAGCATGTATAGTCCCTTTATACAAAGGGAAGGGGACAAAAGAGATTGTAAAAATTATAGAAGAATAAGTTTATTGAGTATACCAGGAAAAGTGTACGGTAGGGTTATTATTGAAAGAATTAGAGGTAAGACAGAATGTAGGATTGCGGATGAGCAAGGAGGTTTTAGAGTGGGTAGGGGATGTGTAGATCAAGTGTTTACATTGAAGCATATATGTGAACAGTATTTAGATAAAGGTAGGGAAGTTTTTATTCCTTTTATGGATTAAGAAAATGCATATGATAGAGTAGATAGGGGAGCAATGTGGCAGATGTTGCAAGTATATGGAATAGGTGGCAAGTTACTAAATGCTGTAAAGAGTTTTTATGAGGATAGTGAGGCTCAGTTTAGTGTATGTAGAAGAGAGGGAGACTACTTCCCGGTAAAAGTAGGTCTTAGACGGGGATGTGTAATGTCACCATCGTTGTTTAATATATTTATAGATGGGGTTGTAAAAGAAGTAAATGCTAGGGTTTTCAGGAGAGGGGTGGGATTAAATTATGGGAAATCAAATGCAAAATGGGAATTGACAGTTACTTTTTGCTGATGATACTGTGCTTACGGGAGATTCTAAAGAAAAATTGCAAAGGTTAGTAGACGAGTTTGGGAGTGTGTGTAAAGGTAGAAAGTTGAAAGTGAACATAGAAAAGAGTAAGGTGATGAGGGTATCAAATGATTTAGATGAAAAAAATTGGATGTCAAATTGGGAAGGAGGAGTATGGAAGAAGTGAATGTTTTCAGATATTTGGGAGTTGACGTGTCAGCAGATGGATTTATGAAGGATGAGGTTAATCATAGAAGTGATGAAGGAAAAAAGGCGAGTGGTGCGTTGAGGTATATGTGGAGACGAGAAACGTTATCTATGGAGGCAAAGAAGGGAATGTATGAAAGTATAATAGTACCAACACTCTTATATGAGTGTGAAGCTTGGGTTGTAAATGCAGCAGCGAGGAGGAGGTTGGAGGAAGTGGAGATGTCCTGTCTAAGGGTAATGTGTGGTGTGAATATTATGCAGAAAATTCGGAGTGTGGAAATTAGGAGGTGTGGAGTTAATAAAAGAATTAGTCAGAAGGCTGAAGAAGGGTTGAGGTTGTTTGGTCATTTGGAGAGAATGGATCAAAATAGAATGACATGGAGAGCGTATAAATCTGTAGGGAAAGGAGGGAGGGGTATGGGTCGTCATCGCAAAGGTTGGAGGGAGGGGGTAAAGGAGGTTTTGTGGGCGATGGGCTTGGACTTCCAGCAAGCGTGCGTGAGCGTGTTAGGAGTGAATTGAGACGAATGGTATTTGGGAGCTGACGAGCTGTTGGAGTCTGAGCAGGGTAATATTTAGTGTAGGGATTCAGAGAAACCAGTTATTTTTATATAGCCGGACTTGAGTCCTGGAAATGGGAAGTACAATGCCTGCACTTTAAAGGAGGGGTTTGGGATATTGGCAGTTTGGAGGGACATGTTGTGTATCTTTATACGTATATGCTTTTAAACTGTTGTATTCTGAGCACCTCTGCAAAAACAGTGATAATGTATGAGTGTGGTGAAAGTGATGAATGATGAAAGTACTTTCTTTTTGGGGATTTTCTTTTTTAGGTCACGCTGCCTCGGTGGGAGACCGCCGACTTGAGATATAAATATATATATATATATATATATATATATATATATATATATATATATATATATATATATATATATATATATATATATATATGTTTGAGGTCCACCTCTGGCGTAAATTGTGGGACCCATAGTCTCGTAGAAGTGGATAAAAAGGCTTCAAGAAAGAATATTTGGATTTCTTTCTGAAGCCGTTTGAATATTCCACTTCCCCTACCACCCTATCTTTTCATTCTTTCTTACCTACTGCATGATGCAGTTGGTAACTTTCTTACAACGTAATATTCCTGTACTTTAATCAGATGAACTTTTGTCGTAAAACAAAGAAATGACCTTCATTTCAATATCTTTTTAGAAAATGTTACTTCAAATGAAAAATAGGGTAATGTAAGCAAATAACTTGAATGAATATTGCTTGTAACATTAATAACAAATAAAACAGCTTACATCATCATTATCATGCTTTCACATATATTACCACTTATTGCATAGAATAAACCGAAGCTGCAGTTTGTTTTTGTTTTTGCAGGCAGCATACAGTTCCTACATAACTTTGATTGCACGTTTTTAAACTCGAGTTCATCGATTTTTGACACAAGTTTTATTTGGAAAAACGTAAAAACGTTATAACACAAATATATACATATATATTATATTTTTGTGTAGGTGAGTTTTTGTGTCTTTCCTTATAATAAATTATTGACTAATTAACGTTCCACCTTTAATGTGAAGGTACAAGCTGGTTTCTTTTTTTATTTTAAATAATGTAAATGCCTCTAGATATACCAGGTTTTACCCGTTAGGAACCATGAGTTGTATTTACGCTACTAAGTTAAAAAAGCGTAACACCCTTCAACCATCTGATAATAGTTGATAGTTTTCCATGGACACAGTGGGAAATAAACCATTCCTGCAAGTGATTTTGGTGAAGACAACAATCTCTTCTGCTAAAAGACTTTCTTCTCGCATATTCCTCTCCTAACACGCACGCATGCGCGCTCATACAAATACACACACACACACACACACACACACACACACACACACACACACACACACGCACACACACACACACACACACATGTAAAGTAATGGAGAAGATTATCAGGAAGAGAGTGGTGGAGCACCTGGAACGGAACAAGTGTATAAACGCCAACCAGCACGGATTTATGGAAGGCAAATCCTGTCTCACAAACCTACTGGAGTTTTATGATAAAGTAACAGAAGTAAGACACGAGAGAGAGGGGTGGGTTGATTGCATCTTCTTTGACTGCAACAAGGCCTTCGACACACTTCCACACAGGAGATTGGTGCAGAAGCTAGAGGATCAGGCGCTTATAACATGAAGGGCACTGCAATGGATCAGAGTATACCTGACAGGGAGGCAACAATGAGTCATGGTACGTGATGAGGTATCACAGTGGGCACCCGTGACGAGCGGGGTCCCACAGAGGTCGGTCCTAGGACCAGTGCTATTTCTGGTATATGTGAATGACATTATGGAAGGGTTAGACCCAGAAGTGTCCCTGTTCGTAGATGATGTGAAGTTAATGAGGAGAATTAAATCAGATGAGGATCAGGTAGGACTTCAAAGAGACCTGGACAGGCTGGACACCTGGTCCAGCAACTGGCTTCGGGAATTTAACCCCGCCAAATGCAAAGTCATGAAGATCGGGGAAGGGCAAAGAAGACCGCAGACGGAGTATAGGCTAGGTGGCCAATGACTGCAAACCTCCCTCAAGGAGAAAGGTCGTGGGGTAAGTATAACACCGAGCACGTCTCCGGAAGCACACATCAACCAGATAACTGCTGCAGCATATGGGCGCCTGGCAAACCTGAGAATAGCGCTCCGATACCTTAGTAAGGAATCGTTCGAGACACTGTACACCGTGTACGTCAGGCCCACACTGGAGTATGCAGCACCTGCTTGGAACCCACACGTGATCAAGCAAGTCAAAAAATTATAGAAAGTGCAAAGGTTTGCGACATGGTTGGTTCCAGAGCTAAGTGGAATGTCCTACGAAGAAAGGTTAAGGGAAATCTGCCTGACGATACTGGAGGACAGGAGGGTTAGGGGATACATGATAACATACAAAATACTGCGTAGAATAGACAAGGTGGACAGAGACGGGATGTTCCAGAGAGGGGACACAGAAACAAGGGGTCACAATTGGAAGTTGAAGATCCAGATGAGTCAAAGGGATGTTAGGAAGTATTTCTTGAGTCATAGAGTAGTCAGGAAGTGGAATGGCCTAGCTAGTAAGGTAGTGGAGGCAGGAACCATACATAGCTTTAAGATGAGGTATGATAAAGCTCATGGAGCAGGGAGACAGAGGACCTAGTAGCATTCAGTGAAGAGGCGGGGCCAGGAGCTGAGTCTCGACCGCTGCAACCACAATTAGGTGAGTATACACAATATTAACCCTCACCAACCCCACTTAAACAACCATTACCTTTCACTAACTCCCCTCACACAACCTTTACCCTTCAGCAACACTCACCCATTACCCCTTACTAACACTACTCACGCACCCATTACCCCTTACCAACACTACTCACCCATTACCCCTTACCAACAGTGCTCATACACCCATTACCTTTTACCAGCACCACTCGCACACCCATTATCCATCACCAACACCACCCGCACAACCATTACTCAATACCGACACCACTCACACAACACTTACCCTTCAACACCATTTACGCAACCATTACTCTTCACCAACTCCCCTCACAAAAGCATTAC
Organism: Cherax quadricarinatus; assembly: GCF_038502225.1. Taxonomy (NCBI): domain Eukaryota; kingdom Metazoa; phylum Arthropoda; class Malacostraca; order Decapoda; family Parastacidae; genus Cherax; species Cherax quadricarinatus. The sequence continues at coordinate 60,516,206 of NC_091295.1, read as the reverse complement.
CCATTACCGACACCACTCACACAGCTATTGCCCATCACCACTCTCACAATTACCCATCACCATCACCACTCACATACCATTACCCATCACCACTCACACAACCATTACCCATCACCACTCACACAACCATTACCCATCACCACTCACACAACCATTACCCATCACCACTCACACAACCATTACCCATCACCACTCACACAACCATTACCTATCACCATCACCACTCACACAACCATTACCTATCACCATCACCACTCACACAACCATTACCTATCACCATCACCACTCACACAACCATTACCCATCATCACTCGCACAACCATTACCCATCACCACTCACACAACTATTACCCATCACCACTCGCACAACCATTACCCATCACCACCCACAAAACTATTACCCATCACCACTCACACAACCATTACCTATCACCATCACCACTCACACAACCATTACCTATCACCACTCACACAACCATTACCCATCACCACTCACACAACTATTACCCTTCACCACTCACACAACCATTACCTATCACCATCACCACTCACACAACCATTACCCATCATCACTCGCACAACCATTACCCATCACCACTCACACAACTATTACCCTTCACCACTCACACAACCATTACCTATCACCATCACCACTCACACAACCATTACCATCATCACTCGCGCAACCATTACCCATCACCACTCACACAACCATTACCCATCACCACTCACACAACCATTACCTATCACCATCACCACTCACACAACCATTACCATCATCACTCGCGCAACCATTACCCATCACCACTCACACAACCATTACCCATCACCACTCACACAAACATTACCCATCACCACTCACACAACCATTACCCATCACCACTCACACAACCATTACCCATCACCACTCACACAACCATTACCCATCACCACTCACACAAACATTACCCATCACCACTCACACAACTATTACCCATCACCACTCTCACAACTATTACCCATCACCACTCTCACACCCATTACCCCTCACTAACTCCCCTCACACACATTTCAGCCAAACCAGCTTTTTTTTATCCACACGAAAGCAAGAACCTATTGATAAAAGTAAACCTCTTACACTTTTACTTTCTGAGAAAGGAAAGATAAATCTTACTACCGACTTTTAGGAAAGTTTTATTACTGTCTCCATTTAGCTAAGACGAGACTTTTATTACTGACCCCACATAAGTTAAAACAAATCTTATTACTGACCCCACGTAACTTAGATGAGCATTTTACTACTAAGCAAATGGAACTTTAGAAGAAACTTAATTATAAAACCCAAATAACTTAGGGGGAGAGGTTATCACTGACCCCACGTAACTTAAAGGCAGTCTTATTACTGTTCACATGTAAAATACATTTGAATATAATTATGTACAATGTCGACAAGAAGATAAGTATGACGTGTGTAACAGTTAAGTATGATTATTGCGAAAGGCTTCAACTACGCAGTAGGATTCATCAGTCGAATATAGAGGAGGCAAATATGGAGACAGCAGAAGCAGTGGAGAGGCAAAGATGATGTGATAGTCCTTCAGCCTTGAAGAAAGTTTGTGGAGGACAGTCCCATAGCCTGGAGATGTTTTCCACTAAATAGTCTTGAACCATGTGAAGCTGAAGCACGAGATAGATGACTATTATACTGCCAGAGGTTGAGATACTGCTAATGAAGTATGAACATTGGAACTGAGGAATACTAGAGCAAGCATACTAGCCCATGAGATGCAGGTCCTCAAATCCAGCTTTTCTCACTCATACCTAGCAGTTTGTCCTCACATGATACAAGGTCATAAAGATTACCTCATATTACGCACACTCAGAGCGCACGTACGCACGCGCACACACACACACACACACACACACACACACACACACACACACACACACACACACACACACACGGTGTGTGTGTGTGCGTGTGGGGTGAGAGGGGACTACACAGGCATGAAAAATTTCCTGCACGGGGTTCAGTGGGACAGAGAACTGGCAGGAAAGTCAGTAAATGATGTGATGGAATATGTGGCAACAATATGCAAGGAAGCAGAGGAGAGGTTTGTACCCAAGGGTAACAGAAATAACGAGAAAGCCAGGATGAGCCCGTGGTTCACCCAAAGGTGTAGAGAGGCCAAAACCAAGTGTGCTAGAGAATGGAAGAAGTATAGAAGGCAAAGGACCCAGAAGAATTAGGAGAGCAGTCGTAGAGCCAGAAATGAATATGCACAGGTAAGAAGAGAGGCCCAACGACAATACAAAAATGACATAGCGAAAGCCAAATCTGACCCGAAGCTGTTGTGCAGCCACATCAGGAGGAAAACAGGCAAGGACCAGGTAATCAGGCTGAGGAAGGAAGGAGGGGAGATCACAAGAAACGACCACGAAGTATATGAGGAGCTCAACATGAGTCAAAGAAGTGTTCACTGAGGAGACACAAGCGACTCCAGAAAGACGGAGAGGTAGGGTACACAATCAAGTGTTGGACACAGTACATACAACCGAGGAAGAAGTGAAGAGGCTGCTAAGTGAGCTAGATACCTCAAAGGCAATGGGGCTGGATAACATCTCTCCATGGGTCATGAGAGAGGCAGCAGAGGCGCTATGTGCACCACTAACAACACTCAACAGATCTATCGAAACAGGGTGACTACCTGAGGTATGGGAGACAGCAAATGTAGTCCTAATTTTTTTAAAAAAAAGGAGACAGACCAGTGTCACTGACTTAGTATGCAAAGTCATGGAGAAAATTATCAGAAGAAGAGTGGTGGAACACCTAGAAAGGAATTAGCTTATCAACGACAACCAGCACGGTTTCCAGGGAATGAAAATCCTGTGTCACTAACCTACTGGAGTTCTATGACAGGGTTACACCAGTAAGATAAAAGAGAGAGGGGTGAGTAGATTGCACTTTGTTGGACTGTAAGGAGTCTGACAAGTTCCACACAAGAGATTAGTGCAAAAGCTGAAGGACCAGGCAGGGATAACAGGGAAGGCACTGCAATGGATCAGGGAATACCTGTCAGGAAGGCAACAGAGAGTCACGGTACGTGGCGAGGTGTCAGAGTGGGCGCCTTTGGGTCAGTCCTTGAACTGGTATTTGTGAACGACATGACGGAAGGAATAGACTCTGAAGTGTCCTTGTTTGTAGATATGAAGTTGATGAGAATTCAGTCGGAAGAGGACCAGACAGAACTACAAAGGGATCTGAACAGGCTGCAGGCCTGGTCCAGCAACTGGCTCCTGGAGTCAACCCCACGAAATGCAAAGTGGTGAAGATTGGGGAAAGGAAAAAAAGACTGCGGACGGGGTGCAGTCTAGGGAGCCAGAGACTACATACCTCACAAAAGGAAAAGGATCTTGGGGGAGGGGAAGCATAACACCAGGCACATCTCATGAGCCGCACATCAACCGAATAACTGCTGCAGCATACGGGCGCCTAGCAAACCTAAGAACAGCATTCTGAAAACTTAAAAAGGAATCGTTCAGGACACTGTACACCGTGTACGTTAGGCCTATATTGGAGTATGCGGCACCAGTTTGGAACCTAGCCAAGCACGTAAGGTAACTAGAGGAAGTGCAAAGGTTTGTAACAAGTCTAGTCCTGGAGCTAAGGGGCATGTCCTAAGAGGAGAGGTTAAGGGAAATCGACCTGCAGACACTGAACGACAGGAGATATAGGAGGTATATGAATACATATGAATCGCAGGGACGTTAGAGTTGTCAGGAAGTGGAATTTTCTGGGAAGTGATGTAGTGGAGGCAGGATCCATACATAACTTCAAAAAGAGGTACGATAAAGCTCACGGAGCAGGAAGAGTGACCTAGTAGCGACAAGTGAAGAGGCGGGGCCAAGAGCTGTAACTCGACCCCTGCAACCACAACTAGGTGAATACAACTAGGTGAGTGTACACACACACAGACACACACACACACACACACACACACACACACACACACACACACACACACACACACACATACATTGTGGTAACCCCTCATTACACTCCCACCGAACTGCCCACAGTCGTAACCCCACAATACACTCCCACTAATCTGCTCACAGTGGTAACCCCACTAACCTGCTCACAGTGGTAACCCCACAATACACTCCGATCAACCTGCCCACAGTGGTAGCCCACAATACATTCCCACTAACCTTCCCACAGAGGTAACCCCACAATACACTCCCATTAACTTTTCCACAGTGGTAACCCCACACTACACTCCCTCCAACCTTCCCACAGTGACAACACTGCACACAACACTCCCACTAACCTTCCCATATTGGCAGATCTACACACTACATTCCCACCAGCCTTCCCACAGTGGCAACAATACGCACAACATTCCCACTAACTTTCCCACTACACACAACACTCCCACTAACTTTCCTACACTGGCAACACTACACACAACACTCCCACTAACCTTCCCACACTGGCAACACTAAAAACTATACTCTTACATTAACACTCCTAGCACCATTTTCTAGCTTCCTAAACGTTCATTTATAAGATCACCATTAGAGTTTATGCTGTTCCTAAACATCATGTTGCTGACGTCAGTGAAGAATAGATACTTCTTGCTAAGCGAATTTCTTTACTGAGACAATGTGTCTAACTAACTTGTTAAAGTTCTCAGCAGATCGAAATGTTACCCTAATAAAAGCCAATTCGACAAAGTGTGTTTCCCTTGGATGTGCTTGTTGGCAGGGTAGAGACTATCCTTGAGATGGCACCTCCCTAGTGATAGTAACTCTGGCTTTGTGACACCAGGCTCGGTCTGGCTAGCTGGCAATTTTGTCAGATGTCAGGAGGGCTGTTACCCTAATGGTGCCGGCCACCGGGCCTCTCTAGTTCATTTTTATTAAACAAAATCTGCAGACACAAACTTGGACAAAGAGGAAGGCACTATGCATATACTGTTGGAATATTTATGTAATATTTATTAATCGTTAATCAGGGTCTGCTGTGATTGGTGATCGGCTCGAACATTAAAATGGTGTAATCATTGCGAAAAGATGGATATTTTCAAAATTATTCCTCAGATCGAATAGATTCTTATCTAGAATTAAGTCTTCTAATTGTGGGTTGTACTGATGAAATATGGAACACTGAGGGAGAGAAGTGAATGACGGTAGGGGCATACTTGTTCCTCCATGTAAGGAAATTGTGGGATACGTCCCTCTTACCAATGTTGGCCAAAGGGATTGTTCCTTATTTCTGAACGTCCTAAGGGTCGCCTAGCTTGAACCAGGTCACATATGCCAGTATTCTTACTTCTTAACAGCGATTTTGCCAGTTCTTTAAATTCTGATTACTTGTTATGTCGCCTTCTAGCAATGGATTTAGGCATTTGGATTAATGATCAACCAATGTTTTAAATACGTTTGACGGTTAGCGGAGGCATAGATAGACCTAGAAATCTCTTGTTAGAAAATAATCCCACAGATGTCGGTTAAAAACATCCATTTTCGCCCAAATTAATACCTTTTTCCTGCCTTTTACAAACCTCAAACCAACCCAGATCCCGGTATTTTCACCAGTATGTCTTCCGTTCAGTTATAACCCCAAAAATTACCGTTTTAATAACCCAGTCATTCGGGCAGTTCTACAGTAAATAAATTCCTGTTGTAAAATAGTTCAAAAAGTGTAAACATACCAGTTACTACGGCAACCTTCTCTTCATTAACCACGTCCCCTGCGGCTCCGTCGTCACACCGCAAAATTGACTTTTCCTTAACTTCCGGCCATTTATCCCCTACCAACTAGTGCCGGAGGTCCTAGTAGTTTTAAAGAATTGGAAACAGGTACGTTTCAGGAGTCGAAGAGACCCTGAAAAACAACCCTCCGATAATCCTCCATTTCTTGCCACTTTGGTTCATATTGTGAGGCTCTTCCACCGTCAAAAGTGACCCAGAACAAATCTGTTTCACTAACATGTTTTCCGGATTAATCCTCGGAACAAAGGAATATGCAGTCTAACCCTCAAAACCACTATAAAAAAATCCCGCAAATCACTACCTGGAGTCTACCTCCGGGGATAAACTTCCCCGCGGCCCGGTCCACGACCAGGCATCCCGGTGGATCAGGGCCTGATCAACGAGGTTGTTACTGCTGGCCGCACGTAATCCAACGTACGAACCACAGCCCGGCTGATCCGGCACCGTCTTTAGATATCTGTCCAGCTCCCTCTTGAAGACAACCAGGGGTCTTCCCGTAATGCCCCTTATTGCTGATGGGAGGCTGTTGAATAGTCTTCGGCCCCGGACACTTATTGTGTTTTCTCATAGTGTACCAGTGACGCCCCTACTTTTCACTGGGGGTATGTTGCATCGCCTGTCAAGTCTTTTGCTTTCGTATGGAGTGATTGCTGTGTGCATATTAGGGACCAGCCCCTCCAGAATCTTCCAGGTGTAGATTATGATATATCTCTCTTCCCTGCGCTCTAGTGAGTACAAGTCAAGTGCTTCCAGGCGCTCCCAGAAGTTAAGGTGTTTGATGGAACTTATACGTGCAGTAAAGGTTCTCTGTACATTCTCTAGCTCTGCAATTTCACCTGCCTTGAATGGCGATGTTAATGTACAGCAGTATTCCAGCCTAGAAAGAATAAGTGATTTAAAAAGGATCATCATTGGCTTAGCATCTCTTGTCTTGATTGTTCTCATTATCCATCCTATCAGTTTCCTAGCAGATGTGATAGTGGCATTGTTGTGATCCTTGAAGGTGAGATCCTCTGACATTACCACTCCCAGGTCTCTCACATTACTTTTCATCTCTATTGTGTGATTAGAGTTTGTAGTATACTCAGTTCTAGTTATTATTTCCTCCAGTTTTCCATAACGGAGTAGTTGGAATTTGTCTTCATTGAACATCATATTGTTCTCTGTTGCCCATTGGAAAACTTGGTTTATATCTTCTTGGAGGTTAACAGTGTCCTCAATGGATGACACTCTCATGCAGATCCTAGTATCGTCTGCAAAAGATGATACAGCGCTGTGGTTTACATCTCTGTTTTTGTCTGATATGAGAATAAGGAACAGGATAGGTGCGAGTACTGTGCCTTGTGGGACAGAGCTCTTCACTATGGCAGCATCTGATTTAACTCTGTTTACCATCTGCCTACTTTGCCGGTTATCCCTTTAGCACGCATTTTGTGTGCTGTTACACCATGGTCGCACTTGTCAAAGGCTTTTGCAAAGTCTGTGTATACTACATCCGCATTCTGTTTGTTTTCCAGTGCATCTAGGACCATATCATAGTGGTCAAGCAGTTGCCAAAGGCAGGAGCGACCTGCTCTGAAACCATGTTGCCCTGGGTTGTGCAATTTTTGGGAGTCTAGGTGGTTTGCTATCCTGCTTCTTAGAACTCTTTCGAAGATTTTTATGATGTGGGACGTTAAAGCTATTGGTCTATAGTTCTTAGCTACTGCTTTGCTGCCACCTTTATGGAGTGGGGCTATATCTATTGTTTTTAGTGACTGTGGAATCTCGCCTGTGTCTAAGCTCCTTCTCCATAGCATACTTAGGGCCCGTGAGAGGGGGTTTCTTGCAGTTTTTAATGAACACCGACTTCCACGAGTCTGGGCCTGAGGCTGAGAGCATGGGCATGTCGTCGATGGCTTTCTCAAAGTCTAGAGGAGTTAGAGTTATGTCATAAATCTGGCCTACATTGGCAGGGTTTTGAGGCTTATTCATGAAAAAATTGTTTGGATCATCTATCTTTAAACTGGTTAGTGGCTCAATTTCAGTATCTCGCTCATTTCTTTGTTGTCGTCAGTGTAGGATCCATCTTGTCTGAGCAGGGGCCCTATACTAGAAGTGGTTTTTGACTTGTTTTTGGCGTAAGAAAAGAAATATTTCTAATTTCTTTCAGTTTCATTAATCGCTTTTAGCTCCTCTTGTCTCTCCTGGATCTTGTATGAGTCCTTTAACTTCAGCTCAATATTTTCCACTTCCCTGGTTAGCACTACCTTCCGTGTATCAGATAATCTGGCATTCTTGAGGAGCTCAATGATTCTTCGTCTTCTCCTGTAGAGGGAGGGTCTCTCTCTCTCCAGTTTGCTTCTTCTTTTCTTTTGTCTTATAGGAATATACCTTGAACATACTTCAGCTACCAGGAGGGTGATCTTTTCGAGGCATTGGTTAGGGTCCATGTAATTTAAGATATCCTCCCAGCATGTTTCATTTAGGGCATAGTTTACCTGATCCCAGATGATGTTCTTGTTTTTCTTTACTCGTTATATTCAATTCCTCAGGCAGTACCGCTCCCAAAATCGATCTCGTAGGCACTCCAGTCAATCAATGAGCTCCTATCCACTAATCAAGAGCTACCTAAGAAACACTGCGACCCAGGAACACTTAGAGTCTTGCAAGCTAATGGCATTTGAAAAGATGATTCTTATGAGCCTTGACTCTAATGAACTTACCGACAACATAACTGAAACTAATGAAATGCTAAAGAATTTCCTCACATTGTAATTAAAACGTTAATTTTTAGACTGGTATTGTATTCATGAGAATTGTTCAGTGAAAAAAGGCAATCTATGCAGTGTTCCGTCTGTAAAACAAGTAATATGTATAGTTTCGTTCGCATTTGTAAAACATTTTAATAGTAGTTGTAAAATTTTTGTGAACATTTGAAAATAAGTGTTTATTTTATTTAATTTTAATCCAAAATTTTCAAATCATTATAATAAGTCAAAGAGACCTGTGTGTGTCTTGTATTCAGTTATGCATTCGGATAATTAGTTTTTGTGCTAATTAGTGTAGTGATAAACAAGACTGTCAATCATCATGACAATTGACAAGTCAAATAATTAATACAAAATATTAAAGGACATCAATTGATGCGTATGTATTTCGAACACTGAACGAATTTATAATATTTTCGCATAAATGATATGTAACGTTATATCATTACAGACAAAACATCTATTCTGGTTCTACAAAAAAGTTAAAGCAATATTGTAAAAAGTGGGAAGGTCTGCTTTGTATGCCAGGGCTGAAATTTAGTCCCATTCCATCACTGGAACAAAACCTTTAAAGCTTCTATAGTTGATGAACCTTTAATGGAATGCTTGACGATATCCTCACTGGCATACTGAAGTCTTCCAGCTTATCCTAACAAATTTCAAGACCTCGTATGAGCCCCATCTTACGTGATGGAATATGATAGGGAAACTTTGTTAGCTCTTGTTCTTACTGTATAACTATAAGATAGGATAGTGTAGCAACACACTGCTGATGTATTAAATTTTGAAAAAAAAATATGGTTCGAGGATATAGCATGTAGAGTACACGAGGGTCATTAAGGCTGCATGTAACCTATGCACCATCAGGCATAAATTGGACTTAAAATATGATGCCTATACGGTGAGATACAAAAGAATCTGCGTATAAACGCTCAGAGAAACGCCTCTCGATGGATAGGTTTTGTGAAATATATACCTTCCAAAATACACAGAGAGATACGCTTGTGTCAGTTTCATTAATAATACAATACCGACAAGTAGATGATACCAAACTATTGCAGTTGCAATAGTTTGGTATAATTCTTAACGAGTCGTTTCGCCTGCCCAGCAGGTTTCTTGAGTCGAAATACAGAGGTAGCAGCAGAAGCCGCCCAGAGTTTTGAGATGGTCAGTTTCTCGGCGTTGATGTACGTTCAGCTTCTGAGAAGGGCGCACCAAGGTTGAGGAACTCATTACGTCATATCTACATCTCAACTACTATTGTTGTCTCCTCTGTATTCCGACTGTAGAACAATGCTGAGAAGGCGAAACGTCACATCGAGAAAGATATCAAGATATCTCAACGTACTTAGGCCGAGAGATACACAGTTCAGTGAAATATACAATGAGAAATGAGCAGCTCCTTGTATATACAGGACATTGAGAGATTCACTGGTCTGTTTATGCACAGAAAAATTCACAAAACTTTTCATACTGACAGGTATACACCTTTGTAAGCAAACACTCAAAGCTACAACTTGCAATATATATATATATATATATATATATATATATATATATATATATATATATATATATATATATATATATATATATGTATGTATGTCGTGCCGACTTGTTAAAATTAGTCAATTAGCAAGAACTCGTTTAAAATTAAGTCTTTTCTAAAATTTTCTCTTATACGTTTAAAGGTATATATTTTCATTTATGTTAATGTAAAAATTAAATAATTTAGTACTGAAAGTACCTTAGAAAATTTACCTAACCTTATAAGAAAAGCGGTTTAAATTAGCCTAATCCAACTAAATAATTTTTAGATAAGTTTACAGTAATTTAATAATAAACAAATACAATGAAATATATTTTTTTCGTTTGGTTCTGAATGAATTTCACGAAATTATTGTATACAAAATTTTCGTTTGCCTTATTCGGCAAGAAGAGCGTTGATATTTAAGCCAAAATCGCAAGTTTTACCTATTCGGCACGACATTATATAGCATATACATATAGGGGTTGAAAAAAATAATATAAATAACTCGTTCTTCGACATTTTTTTATTTTCAATAAGGAGTTGGTTTTTCATTTGAAGCCATAACAGCAGCGATACTTGGAGGAATTGATTCATATAGCATCTGATCAGAATCCAGGGGAATACCGAGTCATTTCTCGTGTATTTAAGTTGGTAAAATTACCGACATGTATTACTATTATAACTAATATTGCTACTGCTACTAGTATTATACCTCACTCTAAGCCTATATATACCCTCTGTGTCCGTGTGTTTGTAACAGCCTGATAAAGTACCTGGAGAGTGAAATGTTGCACTTGTGTCTCTTACCTAACAATATCTACTCTAACTTTTCTTAAGACGAAGTTGGAGGAAAACGGTTCCTAATTTGTTGTTCCAGTTGACCCCAACAGATGTTCCATAATGTTTAGATTCGGTGACTTAGAGGGTCAGTCCAAGTATTCACCTTTACGTTCATGTTGTTTATGACAATTTTGAACAACTCTAGCGGTGTGAATTGGTGTATTATCGTCTTGGAAGATAACGCAAAAAGGAACCCGTAACAAATGTAAATTGATTATTCAGTTATTCGACAATTCAGTCAGCAGGTGTTCATGTTATTTTGTCCAACCCCTTTATATATATATATATATATATATATATATATATGTCGTGCCGAATATGTAAAACTTGCGATTTTGGCTTAAATAGCAACGCTCGTCTTGACATATAGGACAAGCGAAAATTTGTGTATGCAATAAATTTGCAAAAATCATTCTGAACCTAACGAAAAAAATATATTTCATTGTGTTTCTTTAGTACTAAATTATTGTAAACGTATCTATAATATATTTAGTTTGATTAGGCTAAAATAAATTGCGCTTGTTATAATAAGGTTAGGTAAGTTTTCAAAGATGCATTAACAATAATGAAAAAAATATATCTTTAAACGTATAAGAGAAAGTTTTAGAAAGGACTTAATTTTAAATGAGTTCTTGCTAATTGACCAGTTTTACATATTTGGCACGACATACACACACACACACACACACACACACACACACACACACACACACACACACACACACACACACACACACACACACACACACACACACAAATTTATTTATAAAGGGAGGTACCACGTCTAGAACTGTACTGGGTACCCTCATCTTCAGAGATGAGAATACACGGAGTTCAGGGAAAATTGAAGATTCTCCCCGGAGCTGTTTAAATATTTTCTTCTGCTACCTCCTATATTCTATAATCTAGGTGAACTTTATGTATAATCAGAATACACTGACAAAAAAAAATACCAGCATGAATGCATTTCCCCTCTGGATGGCCAGACTGAGACGCTGGAAAATGAAAGTGGCCGCTCTCGAGTCCCTCTGGAACCCAGTTTTTTAGGGAAGCGTGTGGCAGTTTTTCCCATGATCCCAAGGTCTCTGATCCCACAGGGACAAACTGATACTGTTGGCTTATGTCTCTCTACATGCTGATCTTGTCCTCCTCCCTGTGATCAGCAGGTCCTCCTTGTCGCCCAACACTGTCATGGAAGCAGGTGTCAGCCAGCGTCGACATGCAGGTATAGTCCCATGCCAAGAGCTTGCTATTCTTCCAAGGATAGATGGTGATCCTGTCGGAATGGTTTGCTGGGCTATGGGCTAGTGATCGGGGCTCTCTCTCGGCTGGGCATCCAGCTGTAGCAAGGCTTCTCTTTATGATGTCGTTAACTTCATTGAGTCTTGCGTGCCAACCCTTGGTTTTGGAGCAGTTAAGACCATGTAGATCATATTGGTCGGCTTGCACATCGCCACAAATACACGTATATTACGTGTGAATTGGGGCAGCGATGCGTTTAGCCACTGCAATACGGAGAGTCTTAGGGTCTATATGCTCAGTAATAACCCACATGGAGACAGACTCTGTGGGATCTTCTGGGATCCTCTTCAGCAAAAGAGGATCCCAGAACGGGATCGAAATATACAGACCAATTAATGTTCTTTGTTTCTGTCTGGATTATTATTGAACGTTGACAAGCGTTGAGAGAAAAAAAAATTGGAATGTATACAAATTAAGATACCTCTTAGTGTAGACGCTCTTAATATACACAACTCTCAACGTTTATCTAAGCTATTTTATTATCGTTAATATTTTATTATTAACAATACTGCAATTATTATTGTGATAAATATTGTACGATATAATTTTAAATTACTGCTAAATGACATTCATGTGTCATTTATATTTGACTGTATAATGTAAATATACTTTACATACTAATCTTGTGACTGCAATTAAAAATGTTGAAAGAGTATTAATGTAAAACGTATTTTTTTTAATATGAAAAGTTATTATATTTGTCAGTAATGTAATATGTGATGCATTTTAATATAGCATTTATTGAAGCGCTTAACCCGTGTGGGTCATTGGAAGAGTTGTACTGGATTTTCGATATTACGCCAGTTAATCCCCCAAGACCAACCTTGAGGTCTAGGATGGTCTGGGGGATCGAATCCATCATTCTAAAGATATTTCTGACCTGTTAGATTGTTAGTACTTCCTTATTGAAGAATATAGTAAAATATAAATAGGAAAACTATTAATTAAGATAAAAAGTTGTGCAAACGTGCAGCGAGAGTGTCCTTATTATAAGTATTGATAAGAGCGGATTTAATGACAATACAAGAGTGTAGAATTGTTGACGTCCAGAAAGGGAGAGCAATTATGTAACTAAAACACTGAGTGTATAAAGTACACTTAGTTAAGCCTGGTCATTATATCTGGCACTTCAGTGTCAGATATACTGACTTTTTTCATGTCAGTAAAAACCCAAATGGGAACTCAAATTCTGGATTATGTATGACATCACGCGTTTAGATTATATACATTATATAATTGTTATTATATACACACACTCTTAATGCTTGGGTAAAATATAAACTGCATTTCACCCACATCATAAAAAGTCAGGTGTTGTAGAGTAACAGTGAGATGAAGTCTCGTCCTTTTGTGCCTTCTTGTTGATCTTCTATTTTTACAGTTCGTGATGTGAGAAATCACGAAAGTGCTTGGAATTAAAAAATTTTTTCAAAGCGGTTGCTCTGCGTATGTACATATATATATATACCGTGCCGAATAGGTAAAACTTGCGATTTTGGCTTAAATAGCAACGTTCTTCTTGCCAAAAAAGGCAAGCAAAAATTTGTGTATGCAATAATTTCGCAAAAAATCTTCTGAACCTAACGAAAAAAATGTATTTCATGGTGTTTGCTTAATAATAAATTATTGTAAACTTATCTAAAATATATTTAGTTGAATTAGGCAAAATTAAATTGCGCTTTTTATAATATGGTTAGCTAAGTTTTCTAAGGTACTTTTGGTACACAAAAAAACGATTAATTTTTACATTAACATAATTGAAAAAAATAAAAACATACAAGAGAAAATATTAGAAAGGACTTTTCAATGAGTTCTTGCTAATTGATTAGTTTTACCTATTCGGCATGACATACATCACAATGTAGCTTTATATAACGAACGGAGACTATATTAATGGTGATATAATATATACTTTTGCTAAACAATAGATAAAGGCAGCATTTGTGGTACTATCTCAGCTTTATGTAATATACTAGAACAATATGGTGTTACAACTTTATAAAGTAGATGAAAATAGCTTTAGAGGTATAGCTCTATATAGAGGATAAGGACAATAATACTGTTTCTGCTTACACACACACACACACACACACACACACACACACACACACACACAAAATTATATTATTTTGTTATTATCACACTGGCCGATTCCCACCAAGGCAGGGTGGCCCGAAAAAGAAAAACTTTCACCATCATTCACTCCATCACTGTCTTGCCAGAAGGGTGCTTTATACTACAGTTTTTAAACTGCAACATTAACACCCCTCCTTCAGAGTGCAGGCACTGTACTTCCCATCTCCAGGACTCAAGTCCGGCCTGCCGGTTTCCCTGAATCCCTTCATAAATGTTACTTTGCTCACACTCCAACAGCACGTCAAGTATTAAAAACCATTTGTCTCCATTCACTCCTATCAGACACGCTCACGCATGCCTGCTGGAAGTCGAAGCCCCTCGCACACAAAACCTCCTTTACCCCCTCCCTCCAACCCTTCCTAGGCCGACCCCTACCCCGCCTTCCTTCCACTACAGACTGATACACTCTTGAAGTCATTCTGTTTCGCTCCATTCTCTCTACATGTCCGAACCACCTCAACAACCCTTCCTCAGCCCTCTGGACAACAGTTTTGGTAATCCCGCACCTCCTCCTAACTTCCAAACTACGAATTCTCTGCATTATATTCACACCACACATTGCCCTCAGACACGACATCTCCACTGCCTCCAGCCTTCTCCTCGCTGCAACATTCATCACCCACGCTTCACACCCATATAAGAGCGTTGGTAAAACTATACTCTCATACATTCCCCCCTTTGCCTCCAAGGACAAAGTTCTTTGTCTCCACAGACTCCTAAGTGCACCACTCACTCTTTTTCCCTCATCAATTCTATGATTCACCTCATCTTTCATAGACCCATCCGCTGACACGTCCACTCCCAAATATCTGAATACGTTCACCTCCTCCATACTCTCTCCCTCCAATCTGATATTCAATCTTTCATCACCTAATCTTTTTGTTATCCTC
The DNA here is from genome assembly GCF_038502225.1 of Cherax quadricarinatus. Classification (NCBI taxonomy): domain Eukaryota; kingdom Metazoa; phylum Arthropoda; class Malacostraca; order Decapoda; family Parastacidae; genus Cherax; species Cherax quadricarinatus. Next base: position 60,501,000 of record NC_091295.1, on the reverse strand, counting down.
ATAACCTTACTCTTTCCTGTATTCACCTTTAATTTTCTTCTTTTGCACACCCTACCAAATTCATCCACCAATCTCTGCAACTTCTCTTCAGAATCTCCCAAGAGCACAGTGTCATCAGCAAAGAGCAGCTGTGACAACTCCCACTTTGTGTGTGATTCTTTATCTTTTAACTCCACGCCTCTTGCCAAGACCCTCGCATTTACTTCTCTTACAACCCCATCTATAAATATATTAAACAACCACGGTGACATCACACATCCTTGTCTAAGGCCTACTTTTACTGGGAAAAAATTTCCCTCTTTCCTACATACTCTAACTTGAGCCTCACTATCCTCGTAAAAACTCTTCACTGCTTTCAGTAACCTACCTCCTACACCATACACTTGCAACATCTGCCACATTGCCCCCCTATCCACCCTGTCATACGCCTTTTCCAAATCCATAAATGCCACAAAGACCTCTTTAGCTTTATCTAAATACTGTTCACTTATATGTTTCACTGTAAACACCTGGTCCACACACCCCCTACCTTTCCTAAAGCCTCCTTGTTCATCTGCTATCCTATTCTCCGTCTTACTCTTAATTCTTTCAATTATAACTCTACCATACACTTTACCAGGTACACTCAACAGACTTATCCCCCTATAATTTTTGCACTCTCTTTTGTCCCCTTTGCCTTTATACAAAGGAACTATGCACGCTCTCTGCCAATCCCTAGGTACCTTACCCTCTTCCATACATTTATTAAATAATTGCACCAACCACTCCAAAACTATATCCCCACCTGCTTTTAACATTTCTATCTTTATCCCATCAATCCCGGCTGCCTTACCCCCTTTCATTTTACCTACTGCCTCACGAACTTCCCCCACACTCACAACTGGCTCTTCCTCACTCCTACAAGATGTTATTCCTCCTTGCCCTATACACGAAATCACAGCTTCCCTATCTTCATCAACATTTAACAATTCCTCAAAATATTCCCTCCATCTTCCCAATACCTCTAACTCTCCATTTAATAACTCTCCTCTCCTATTTTTAACTGACAAATCCATTTGTTCTCTAGGCTTTCTTAACTTGTTAATCTCACTCCAAAACTTTTTCTTATTTTCAACAAAATTTGTTGATAACATCTCACCCACTCTCTCATTTGCTCTCTTTTTACATTGCTTCACCACTCTCTTAACTTCTCTCTTTTTCTCCATATACTCTTCCCTCCTTGCATCACTTCTACTTTGTAAAAACTTCTCATATGCTAACTTTTTCTCCCTTACTACTCTCTTTACATCATCATTCCACCAATCGCTCCTCTTCCCTCCTGCACCCACTTTCCTGTAACCACAAACTTCTGCTGAACACTCTAACACTACATTTTTAAACCTACCCCATACCTCTTCGACCCCATTGCCTATGCTCTCATTAGCCCATCTATCCTCCAATAGCTGTTTATATCTTACCCTAACTGCCTCCTCTTTTAGTTTATAAACCTTCACCTCTCTCTTCCCTGATGCTTCTATTCTCCTTGTATCCCATCTACCTTTTACTCTCAGTGTAGCTACAACTAGAAAGTGATCTGATATATCTGTGGCCCCTCTATAAACATGTACATCCTGAAGTCTACTCAACAGTCTTTTATCTACCAATACATAATCCAACAAACTACTGTCATTTCGCCCTACATCATATCTTGTATACTTATTTATCCTCTTTTTCTTAAAATATGTATTACCTATAACTAAACCCCTTTCTATACAAAGTTCAATCAAAGGGCTCCCATTATCATTTACACCTGGCACCCCAAACTTACCTACCACACCCTCTCTAAAAGTTTCTCCTACTTTAGCATTCAAGTCCCCTACCACAATTACTCTCTCACTTGGTTCAAAGGCTCCTATACATTCACTTAACATCTCCCAAAATCTCTCTCTCTCCTCTGCATTCCTCTCTTCTCCAGGTGCATACACGCTTATTATGACCCACTTCTCGCATCCAACCTTTACTTTAATCCACATAATTCTTGAATTTACACATTCATACTCTCTTTTCTCCTTCCATAACTGATCATTTAACATTACTGCTACCCCTTCCTTTGCTCTAACTCTCTCAGATACTCCAGATTTAATCCCATTTATTTCCCCCCACTGAAACTCTCCTACCCCCTTCAGCTTTGTTTCGCTTAGGGCCAGGACATCCAACTTCTTTTCATTCATAACATCAGCAATCATCTGTTTCTTGTCATCCGCACTACATCCACGCACATTTAAGCAACCCAGTTTTATAAAAATTTTCTTCTTCTCTTTTTTAGTAATTGTATACAGGAGAAGGGGTTACTAGCCCATTGCTCCCGGCATTTTAGTCGCCTCATACGACACGCATGGCTTACGGAGGAAAGATTCTTTTCCACTTCCCCATGGACAATAGAAGAAATAAAAAAGAACAAGAGCTATTTAGAAAAAGGAGAAAAACCTAGATGTATGTATATATATATATGCATGTGCGTGTCTGTGAAGTGTGACCAAAGTGTAAGTAGGAGTAGCAAGATATCCCTGTTATCTTAGCGTGTTTATGAGACAGAAAATGAAAACCAGCAATCCTACCATCATGCAAAACATTAATTTTCTTCAGTCCCCTCTTATGATAAGGAGCTCATCAGGAACAAATGAGGGGAATGAAGAAAATGAAGGAGGTAATCTATAGGCAGGTCCTAACAGACCACAGCAGTGCCCAGGAAAAGCTGAGGAGGGAAAATGGCAGACCACTGAACACAGGAACATCAGATAGAAAAGAGGCAATGAGGCAACTAAATCTACTCAGAGGATGCAAAGGGAAATGTTGTGGGAGAATGAAAGAGAGGGGCCAGTTTTTGTTTATGGGCTCCAAGAAGTTGAAGGGAAAACTTATGAAGCAAGAAACAAAGGGGAGAGAAAAGCGATTGAAAGTATTATGAAAGAAATAGGAGAGGACGACATAACGTAGCTGACTAATTTTCTAGGAATAGGGGGGTTTGCACGAGGAAAAAAACCTGCCAGTCAAACTAATTTTCAAGGCAGAATCGGCTTGAAACAGGATGCTGCAGAAGAAAGCACGACTAAGGCACATACCGATGTACTGTAGGGTGTACCGCGATCGCGATAGAACACAAGAAGAACAAAAACTGAGAGAGGGTACAAAGATGCAAGGAGGAAAAAGAGGCAAAGACGGAGATGAGCAGGAGAACCTAGACTCAGGAGGAAGAGCAAATACAACCTCCCTCAGAATTACCTACAAAAGGACCTCAACCATGCCAACCCTATGCAACCAAACAGTCTAACCCAAAACCCAGACACTATACCCACTACCTTCACACCCCTCATCATAAACTCCACTCCCACAGAACCCCCCCCCCCAAGTTCCCCGCCAGGTCTGTTGCTCCCTCAACCCCCAACGTTCTCCCCAGACCACAGTTTTAGAAAAGAAGTTGATGGTTAGGTATAGGAATGCAGATGCAATAACAGTTGTGAAGAGTGGCATGAAAGAATCAAGGAGACATCCCAAGATATCATAGCACTGAAGGGAACAAAACTCACCAGAATGATTACAAATGTAGTCTTCCCACCCGGATATCAGATCCTGAGGGAAGATATAGGGAGCAGAGAGGGGGGAGGAGTTGCACTGCTCATTAAAACCCGACGGGGATTTGAGGAATGGGAAGGAATAGACGGAGCGGGCGAAAGTGACTACATAGGCACAATTCAGTCTGGGTGACATAAGGTAGTCATTGCAGTGATGTACAACCAGCCACAGAACTGCAGGAAGCCAAGAAATGAATAAGAAAAGAGCAACCGAGCAATGGTGTATACACTAGCTGAGGTGGCCAGAAGGGCTCACACAGATAGGTCATACTAGTGATTTCTCCTTGTGATTTCAATCACAAGGAGACTGAATGGGAAAACCTGAAGCCAAATGGGTGTCCCGAAACATGGAGAGCCAAGATGAGGGGTATGGTACTGGGAAACCTCATGTATCAACATATTAAGGATACTACCATGGAGAGAGAGGTGAGGATGAACCAGCAAGATTCGACTTTGCATTCACCCTGAGTAGTGAACATCGAGGACAACACGTGAGAGAGGCCCTTTGGAGCTAGTGATCACGTGATTCTGAGCTTTGAATACATAGTTACAGGTGGAAAGGATAACAGAGTAGGATGGGAGAAACCAAACTACAAAGGGGGGACTACACAGGCATGAGGAATTTCCTGCAGGAGGTTCAATGCGAAAGGGAATTGGTAGGAAAATCAGTAAACGAAATGATGGGCTATGTGACAACATAATACGAAGAGGCAGACGAGAGGTTTGATTATAATGGCAACAGAAATAATAGGAAAACTAGAACGAGCCCTTGGTTTACCGAAAAGTGTAGGGAGGCAAAAACTAAGTGCGCGAGGGAAGGGAAAAATTACAGAAGACAAAGGACCCAGGAAAATAAAGAGATTAGTCAAAGAGCACAGATAAGGAGGGAGGCCCAGCGACAGCACGAAAATGACATAGCATCGAAAGTCAAGTCTGACAAGAAGCTGTTGTATAGCCACATCAGGAGGAAGACAACAGTCAAGGACCAGGTAATCAGGCTGAAGAAGGAAGGTGGGGAGCTCACGAGAAACGACCAAGAAGTATGAGAGGAGCTCAACATGAGATTTAACTAAGTATTTACAGTGGAGACAGAAAGGACACCGGGAAGTCAGAACAGGGGGTACACCAACAAAGGATATACCAACAAGTGCTGGTTGAGATACAACCAACCGAGGAGGAAGTGAAGAACCTGCTAAATGAACTTGATACCTCAAAGGGGGTTGGACTGGACATCTCTCCGTGGGTCCATAGAAAGGGAGCAGAGACGTTGTGTGTGCCGCTAATAACAATTTTCAACACATCCAATAAAACTGGGCAGCTACCTGAGAAATGGAAGACGACAAATGTAGTCCTCATTTTTTAAGAAAGGAGACAGACACGAGGCACTAATCTACGGACCAGTGTCACTGACGTACATAGTATGCAAATTCATGGAGAAGATTATCAGGAGGAGAGGGGTGGAGCACCGAGAATGAAACAAGCCTTTAAAAGACAACCAGCACGGATTCAGGGAAGGAAAACCCTGTGTCACAAACCTACTGGAGCTTTATGACAAGGAAACAGAAATAAGACACAAGAGAGAGGGGTAGGTAGATTGCATTTTCTTGGACTGCAGGAAGGCCTTCGACACAGTTCCTCACAAGAGATTAGTGCAAAAGCATGAGGATCAGTCATGCATAACAGGACGGGCACTTCAAAGGATCGGAGAATACTTGAAAGGGAGGAAACAACGAGTCAAAGTACGTGACGAGATATCAGGGATAGACTAAGAAGTGTACCTGTTTGCAGATTATGTGAAGTTAATGAGGAGAATTAAATCGGATGTGGATCAGGTAGGTCTACGAAGAGACCTGGACAGGCTGCAAGCCTGGTCCAACAACTGGCTCCTCGAATTTAACCCCGTCAGATGCAGTCGTGAAGATTGAGGAAGGGCAAAGAAAACCGCAGACAGAATATAGCCTAGGTGGCCTAGGTGGCCAAAGATTGCAAACCTAACTCAAGGAAAATGATCTAGGGGGGGAAGAATTCCGAGCACATCTACTGATTCGCACATCAACCAGATAATTATTGCAGCATATATGCGCCTGGCAAACTAGTGAATAGCGTTCTGATTCCTCAGTAAGGAATCATTCAATACTTTGTACACCGTGTATATCAGGCCCATACTAGAATATGCAGCACCAGTTTGGAACCCACACCTTGTCAAGCATGTCAAGAAATTAGAGAAAGTGCAAAGGTTTGCAGCAAGACTAGTCCCCGAGCTAAGTGGAATGTCTTACGAAGAAGGGTTAAGGGAAATCGGCCTGATAACACTGGAGGACAGGAGGGTTAGGGGAAACATGATAACGACATACAAAATACTGCGAGGAATTGACAAGGTGGACAGAGACAGGATGTTCCAGAAATGGGACACAGAAACAGGGGGTCAGATTTGGAAGTTGAAGACTCAGATGAGTCAAATGGATGTTAAGAAGTATTTCTTTAGTCATAGAGTTGTCAGGAAGTGGAACAGTCTGGCAAGTGATGTAGTGGAGGCAGGAACCATACATATTAAGGCGAGGTTTGATAAAGCTCATGGAGCAGGGAGAGAGATCAATGAAGAGGTGGAACCAGGAGCTATGACTCGACCCCTGCAACTAAAAATAGGTGAGTGTATACGCAAACGCACACACACACACAAATATATTAATGCAACCACAAGCAAGTGGTATTTAAACTATAACAATGCGGCTAACCGGGGAATCGAACCTGTGTTGTTTGAGCCCGCCTCCTGGGAAGTAAGTCAAAATTCACGAAATATAAGCCTTAACAAGCAGTACACATATTAATGCAGCCGCGAACAAGTGGTATTTGGTCCAGTGGTTAGAACGTCGTGAATATTGACTTGCTTCTCACGAGGCTGGCTAAAACAACACGGGTTCGATCCCCCGGCTAGCCGCAGTGTTATTGGTTAAACTCCACTTGTTCAGGGTTGCATTAATGCGTGTACTGCTTGTGAAGGCTGGTGTATCAAACGGGAATAGAATGAGATTAGCTCTGAGGTTACCACACGAACGTATGTCCTCGCATCATGATGCAAGCCTAGTTGGCTAGGCTCATGATATTTGTTGGATCGTATGCCCAGTGGTTAGAGCGTCGTGAATTTTGACTTGATTCCTACGACGCGGGCTATAATATATATATATATATATATATATATATATATATATATATATATATATATATATATATATATATATATATATATATATATATATATATATATATAAAGTATATATATGTCGTGCCGAATAGGCAGAACTTGCCATCTTGGCTTAAATAGCAACGCTCATCTTGCCATATAGGACAAGTGAAAATTTGTGTATGCAATAATTTCGCCAAAATCATTCCGAACCTAACGAAAAAAATATATTTCACTGTGTTTGTTTAGTATTAAATTATTGTAAACAAATCTAAAATATATTTAGTTGGGTTAGGCTAAAATAAATTGTTCTTGTTATAATAAGGTTAGGTAAGTTTGATAAGTTCCTTTTGGTGCAAAATTATAAATTTTTACATCAACATTAATGAAAAAAATATATCTTTAAACTTATAAGAGAAAATTTTAGAAAGGACTTAATTTTAAAAAAGTTCTTGCTAATTGACCAGTTTTACATATTCGGCACGATATATATATATATATATATATATATATATATATATATATATATATATATATATATATATATATATATATATATTATATATATATTATATATATATTATATATATATATATATATATATATATATATATATATATATATATATATATATATATATATATATATATATATATATAAGGGAAATTGATTTAGGAAGCTTTTAAAACCTTATAATCCACAGAAGTCAGGCTAATTACTGAGTATACAGCTCACACTTTGTAAATAATGTGAAGCTGAAAAGTCTAAAGGTTTTCAACCAGGCTAGTACGAGAACTTACGTGATCTTGAGGGAGCTGAATCTTGCGCTCATAACATAGGGAAGAACGAATGGGGAACATGATTACTGCACTCAAAAGCTGAAGATGAATTGCTAGGGAAGATAAGGACAGGCTGTTGGAATTAAGAGGACAACGATTTGGAGTACACAGGAGGGAACTGAAGGAACAAATGAGCGAAAGTGATGCAAAGAAATATTTCTTCAGTCTCGATGTGGTTGAAGCAATGGCGGAGGCAACTCTATACATAGCTTCAAAAGTAGATATGATGAGTACAATTAGGTGAGCACAATCAAACTAATAAATTAGACGAGGAGATACCGCAGAACGTATATACACCGAGAGGTGCACGTGTCACTTCGTATATACACCGAGAGGTGCACGTCTCACTGTGTATATACACTGAAAGTTTATTTTAATCCCTATACCAGAAATGAAATATTTATTGACTGGTAGTGAGCAGGGTACATGCAGCCTTAATGATCCTCGTGTAGTCGACAGGTTTTAAATCCATTTAACTAACCAGCCAGGGATACCTCGTGCTTTTTTCTGCTTCTGAGTTACAAATGGGTAACTGCAAATGAGTAATCGTATTAACATACTTTGTAAAAGATAAGAATAGTGTTAACAAATACAAAATGAAGCTTGAAGGAAAGAAAATTAAAAAAAAAAAAAACGAATAGCTCTATACAATCATTGTCGGTATTTGGATTAAAAAACATGTTGAAAGTAGAGAAAGTTATAAACAGTAAAACTGCTGATGTCGTGGAATTAAGAGAGATTAACTTGACACCTGATACAATCGGTAACAGTTAATGGTGATATAGGAAAACACTGTGTCACTACACATTGGTTGGAACAGTTTTAGAACTAATTATCGTGGCAGGAACAAGTTGCAATAAATCCACAGTATCGTGCCTGGATCTGTTGGCAACTAACCATCTTTGTTGTGTCTGTAAAAATTCACGATTAACCTACTGTGTTCTGTCTGGGATAATTAGCAGTTAACCTAGTGTTGTGTCTGGAGCTATTCACAATTAACCTACAATGTTGTGTCCGGAATAATTCGCAACTAACCTACAGTGTTGTGTCTGGGATAATTAGCAGCTAATCTAGTGTTGTGTCTGGAACAATTCACAATTAGCCTACAGTGTTGTGTCTGGAACAATTCGCAACTAATCTACAGTGTTGTGTCTAGGATAATTAGCAGCTAACCTAGTGTTGTGTCTGGATTATTATTATTATAATCAAGGGGGAAGCACTAAACCCATAGGATTATACAGTGCTTGGGGGAGGGATGGAAGGTATTCAGGTTTAACTCAGGGAACTGGAGCACAGATCCAGTTCCCTAGATCAAGAGCCCCTCACCAGCATCAAGGAACCTTCCTTGAGGGGTTTGTGTCTGGAACAATTCACAATTAGCCTACAATGTTGTGTCTGGAACAATTCGCAACTAACCTACAGTGTTGTGTCTGGGACAATTCGCAATTAACCTATAGTGTTGTGTCAGGGACAGTTCACAACTACCCTACAGTGTTGTGGCTGGAACAATTTGCAACTAACCTTCAGTGCTGTGGCTAGAACAATTGGAAACCCACTCACTACCTGTTAATGGTCAGGGCTGACAGAAACGAGGTGTATTTGCTAACGAACATATTATAAAGCAATCACTCTATCGTTCACCATGCTACACCTGCTGCTTAATTTATTTATATGAAACGCTTAGCTAAAGGTATATCAGTACGAGTGGTAGAGGCTCTATCCTCCTTCCGCTAACAGTAAGAAATAAACTATCACAGACGGATATCCCAGTTACTTCTAGCAATATTCTTCACTTTAAACTAGTTACATTGTTGTACGGACCTAAAACCTCAAGATTAAGTTTCATCACTTAAAAGCATTGTGACCACATATTTTTTTCTTCTGGAATCGTTCCTAATCACTTCAGGTGTTACGGGTTACCATCATTTCTTCATGCCGTCACCTATTGCTTTGTTTTGTAATGATTCAGTGTGAAATTAAATATGGTACTGAATGTTAATTGTACTTGATATTATTATTGTTATTATTATTATTATTATTTATTGTAGTAGTAGTAACATGGTGTCTGGAGGTGATAGCAAACTTGTCTTGGAGAATTTGGCCAAGTGTTGGTAAGGCAGCAGCCCGAAGCTCCAGCAACACCCTCCTTGCGGTGCTATCAAAAATGAGATCAGTGCTCTCTCTCTCTCTCTCTTTGCTCAACTTTCTCAAGGTCCTGAAAAATGTTAGTTTATGTAATGCCTGATAACTTGAAGTGTCGCTCTTCAGGGAAGACGCAATGATTTCATCGGTCTTGTAATTTGGATTTTATTTTCCAGGCATTGTGGTGGAAAGAAAGGAATGAATCCATCGGTAAGTATTTAGACGGAGTTTTAGTTTATTCCTCTCTGTAATTCTATTTACGACAGCAACGTAGTCGAGAATGAATTAAAGACTACATTTCAATGACCTCCTCTTTTTCCTCCTCCTTTGCCTCCCTTCTCCTCCCTTTTCTTTCCTCCTCCTCTTCTGCCTCCCTCCTCCTCCTCTCTTCCTCCTCCCTCCTCCTCCCTTTTAACTGCTGCTGCTGCTTCTATACAATTACTACTAAACTGCTCATGCATTACTGCGACTACTAGTAGTGTTGTTGCTGCTATACTACACTATTGCTGCTGCTGCTGCTGCTATACTACTACTGCTATTACTACTACTACTGCTACTGTTACTACTACTACTATTACTGTTACTACTACTACTATTACTGTTACTACTACTACTATTACTGTTACTACTACTACTATTACTGTTACTACTACTACTATTACTACTACTACTATTACTACTACTACTACTACTACTATTACTACTACTATTACTACCGCTGCTGTTTCCACTGTTATTACTAATACTGTTACCAACTCCACTATTACTACAAACACACACACACACACACACACACACACACACACACACACACACACACAAACACACACACATACACATACACACACACACACACACACACACACACACACACACACACACACACACACACACACACACACACACACACACACACACACGGGAGTGGGGAGAGAGAGGGAGAGGAAGTGGGGTGAGCCAAGGAAGCAGGAGCAGCAAGGGGCCAAGAAAAAGCTGAGAGCCTTGTTGTGGTTTTACTGGAGTCCTCCCAAGCCACGACAGGGAGGCACTGACACTGATGCATCCTGCCTGCAGGGTAGCATTGCCAAACTACTGTCCATTGTCAGTCACTGCTCCGTACACCATCTAGAAATAGTGACGGTGCTGTGAATGATATGGTAGTGAGTGACGGTACCGTGAATCATATAGCAGAGAGTAATGTTACCGTTAATGATATGGGAGAGTGTAATAGTACCGTGAGTGATATAATAGAGATTAATGGCACCGTGCACTATCTCATACTGGGTGACGACAAATGTACGCACTGGTAAGTGTCGGGTACCATGTACAATCAGGTAGCGCAAATGGTACCGTGTATCATCTAGGAGAGCCGGTACCGTGAACGATATGGTAGCTGGAACGGTACTGTGCACAGTCTGGTAGTAGAGATGATACCGTGTACCATCTGCTAGTAGAGCAAGTACCGTGAACCATCTGGGAATAGAGACGGTACTGTATACAATCTGATAAGATGGTACCGTGTACCCAGTGTTGGGTGTGAGAGTTTCTCGTGTCTGTAGACCTGATAGAAAGGTTCTTACCAGTTGCTGTCATTGTTTGTCTCTTTGTTTGCTTTGAAGTAACGCGTTCGTTTGGGTTTCTGTACTAACGAATTCGTTAGTGAGATAATGAAGTAAGGTGGGATAATGAAGGGATAACGAAGTAACTGCGATAGTGCTTTGAAGTAACGCGTTCGTTTGGGTTTCTGTAATAACGAATTCGTTAGTGAGGTAATGAAGTAAGGTGGAATAATGAAGGGATAACGAAGTAATTGCGATAGTAGGGTTGTGAAGTAACGTTGCCGTTAGTGGGGGTTATGAAGAAACGTCGTTGGTAGTATGATCGTGAAGTAACGTCGTCGTCAGTGGTTTGTTAAGTAACGAAATCCCTAGCGGGGTTGTAAAGTCGTCGTTAATGGAGGTTGTGATGTAATATCGTCAGCTGGGTTGTTTACTAGGGAGCTTGATGTAACGTTGTTGGGGTTTCTATGTAACCTCTTCTATAGTAGGGTTTGAAGTAACGCCTTCGTTAGTGAGGTTTTCGGAAGTTAAATCTTCATTAGCAGTGATTGTGAACTAACACCTTCGTTAGTAAGATAACTAAGTAACTTCTTCGTTAGTGAGAATTTTGAAGTAGCGTCTTCGCTACCTTTTTAAAGTAATCTGTTCGTTAGCAGGAATTGTCAAAAAGAGCTCTCATTAGCTGTGGTTGTTAAGTAACGTCTTCGTTAGTGGGGTTCTACAGTAATGTTTCTGTAAGTAGGTTTGTGAAGTGCCTTCTTCTTACGTGGATTATCAAAGTAATGTAATCGTTTGTGAGGCTCTGAATTAACATCTTTATTAGTGGACGTTCTGAAATAATTTATTCGTTAGCAAAGGATATTGATTCGTTGTTAGTGTGGTGATGAAGCAAAGTCTTCGTTAGTGGAATTATGACATAATGTCGTTGTTAGTGAAAGGTTTGAAGCAGCGAATGCAATAGTATGGGTTCTGAAGGAATATTTGCGTTACTGGGGCTTCTGAGAAGAGACATCGTCTTCGTTACTGAAGCTCCAAAGTAACCTCTTCATTAGTGAAGATTCTGTCATCGTTACTGGAGTTTTGAAGGCAACGTGTACTTTAGATGAGATATTTGAGTAACGGCATCGTTAATAGATATTTTGAAGAAACGTTTCCGTTAATTATTTAAAATCATCTGTGGTTTTAAAGTAAAGACTTCGTTAGCGAGGATTATGGAATAGTATCATCATTAGTAGAGTTTCTGAAGTAATGTTTCTCGAGAGTAGGGCCCTAAAATAACGTTGTTTATAGTATAAGTACCAAGATAACGTCTTCGTTATCATGTTGATGGCTTGTGAGAAACAATTAGGTACAAATAATTTAATGTGGTTGGGATGAGTTGAATGTATTTTCCGCTCACTTGTTGACAGATAATAAAACGATATTTGTCAGAGTATAAGTGCAGAGATAAATTTGAACATGGCTTAAAATGCAGCAAAATAAACAGTGAAAATCTAGTAATATTTGATGTGGAAATACCGAGGAATTGTAGTTGTTGAAGACACACAAGCAAATAAGGTTTCAAATTACTGTTTGTGTGCCATAACAACTACATAAAACAAGTACAACAACGCCCCGCGGATTTTATATTAGGGGCATTAAAAAGATTAATAAGAGAATTGACAACCCATCATTGGAAATAGAATATATAAAATACCTGAATTCTAGGATCTACTAGAGTTAACTTTTGATGGAAGGCTCTAATTCACGCCCAGTCTGCTGAAGAATTATTTTTTCATAAAATCAAAGTAGGTGAACGATATGAACGCACCTCCAGGAAACGTTATTTAAGAGATGAATTTCCTGACTCAGTTCCTACAGATTCATTAGTCTTGGATTTTAGTGTTTAATTATATAAAAAAAAGCCATCAGGAAGTGAGTTGTAGAGTTAGCTTTTAACGCCGACTAAACGCCTCAAAGTACAGCATTCATTAAAGGGATACTTTCTCGGTAAGATATGGTATAAAATACCGTGAAATGTCATATAAGACATCCGTAGTATTAGGATGTTTTATTGAGGAAACGTTTGGCCACGAATTGCTTCCTTGGGGCTGAAGAAGACATTCGTGGTGAAGAGATTCCTAAATAAAAATCTAATACTACACGGGAATTTTCTCACCTAGACGAGAAACAAGTTGAATCCAATTTCATTTTATCCGGAAAACATTTGCTCATTATATAAATTGTTGCCAAATCTTTGAAATTACTGACTTGTTTTAGGTTGATGTGGCTGTGAGGATATGTACAAAAGTTCTTCACTGGGAAAGGCAGTCAGCTGCCACGAGTGTACACTTTAACTTAAACTGTTTCCAGAAGTGTCAAAAAAGAAGTGAAACCACCAATGTATTACCAGTATAAACCAATAACAATTGTGTACTTATTTGTATGTTGAAAATGGTATAAAATACCAACACTAGGCAGTGGAGTAAGATACATGTGCTACAGTTGGGTATCTTTACTGTTGAAACGTTGCGCTTACACGATAGGTTCCTTCAGTCAAATACAGAGAGGAATGTATTATATGCAGCAGGACTGCATGACCCTTGTCATGCAGTCCTTGTCATAATAATCACAGGCAGCAGGAGTAGCGTAGGAGAAACGCTTCAATAATAAAGATACCCAATTGCTGCACATGTCTTACTCGTCAAATTGTCGGCATTTTATACTTTTTTCGGCATACATGTCAGACACACCGACACAACAGTTTCTTGGTAAAGAGGACATCTTTCACAACTTCATCGTTTAACTACGAGTTATGAGTAAGGTTGGACTTTAAAGACTTGCCTAACATGGGCCTGTAGGCTTGCTGCAGTGCTCCTCAATTCATGCTTTGTTGCTTCTACTGGTGAACCCCGTCCCCTGCAATGACTTGCAGATCTTCCACCTCACCTTCGACAGTATTTAAGACTCCATTCTTATGCTTCAGCTTCATGTCGTTCCAGATCATGCAACTGAACTCCTCTCCACGCTGAGGGACTGGCCATCTCAAACTATTTCTTCAAGGCTGATAGACTAATTATATCATCTCTACCTTGCCACTACTGTTGCTGTCTACAATTCAACAGTAAAGATACCCAACTGATGTACATGTCACACTCATCAATGTGTGTTTATTGCATTCATTATATAACTGCAAAATAGTATGTAATATCATACTGATTTTGAATAACACTAACCTTGTCTTTGTGATAAGATTACGTCATTAAGGTTTACTACATAGGGAGAAGACATTTGGTGAAGTTCCATCCACTGTATTTAAAGCCACAGGCGTGATAATTTTAATTAACATCTGAATTATAAAAAAAAATACTCAGCCTCTCCATGCTTTAATGGTACAAATGTGTATGTGCCCTACTTTGTTTCACATTTCCTCTATTATTCCACTAAGAGCTCATCCTGTTTTGTTTAAGAGCATCTGGCAAACTCTGGCACAGTGTTTTTTTTTTTTTTTTGAGGGGGGGTCCCATTTTACATCAACGTAAAACTGGTGATTATCGTGTGTGTGTTTACGCTAATAGACGCTCTAATGCTGGTGCTAGTAGTAAATACATTTTTTGGTAGTGTGTCGCTGTAATGCCTGTGATTGTAGAGGTTGTAAGAGTAGTGGTTAGGACAGTTGGTACCCTAGCACCTCAATGGTGGTAGTGGATGTGTTAGTGGTTGCTCAGGTACCTGATTGTTCTAGTCGTTAATTCACACTCGAATGATTGTTGTAGTGGTGGTTGCTAGTATGAAGAGATGGGTAGTAGGTGTTACTAGTGAGATTTGTAGAGAAGGGAAAGTAAAAGATGTTAGTGAGAGGGGTGGCAATGGTAGCGATGGCTGCAAGTGAGAGGTGGTGGTAGTAGTTGCTAGTGAGAGGGGAAGAGGGTAGCAAAACTTGAGAATGAGAGGGGGGTGTATTAGTACTTGCTAGTGAGAGGGGAAGAGGGTAGCAAAACTTGAGAATGAGAGGGGGGTGTAATAGTAGTTGCTAGTGAGAGGGAAAGAGGGGTAGAAATAGTTGATAGTGAGAGGAGAGTATGTATTAGTAACTGATAATGAGACGGGAGGGTGGAGTAGAAGCTGAGAGGGGAGGCTTTTGTAGAAGTTGTTAGAGAGAAGGGAGGCTGTTGTAGAAGTTGTTAGTGATAGGGGTGGCTGTTGTAGAAGTAGTTAGTGAGACGGGAGGCTGCTGTAGAAGTTGTTAGTGAGAGGGGAGGCTGTTGCAGAAGTTAGTGAGAGGGGAGGCTGCTGTAGTTGTTAGTGAGAGGGGAAACTGTTGTAGAAGTTGTTAGTGAGAGGGGAGGCTGTTGTAGAAGTTGTTATTGAGAGGGGAGGCTGTTGTAGAAGTTATTAGTGAGAGGGGAGGCAGTTGTAAAAGTTGTTAGTGAGAGGGTAGGCTGTTGTAGAAGTTGTTAGTGAGAGGGGAGGCTGTTGTGGAAGTTAATAGTGAGAGGAGAGGCTGTTGTAGAAGTTGTTAGTGAGAGGGTAGGATCATTAGAAATCGGTAGTGAGAGGGAAGGGCGTTGGAATAATGACTTGTTTCTGACCAGATGACATTCTCCAGTTTTTACGGAAACCATCATTATGATTAAAATTGAAACATTAACACTTGCACAACCTAAAAACAAGAGAAAGCTTTGAGGGACAACGCTAAGAGGACTAAAAGTTTCAAGATGACCAGAAAATGCTTTCTGCATTTATTACAAACATTTCAACAAGTATTTGGACCTACACAGACTATACGTCAGAAACGTTTCCATCATTTCATACTGCTAAGATTTTTTATTTTAATGAGGACAAAGCGCTAAGCCCGTAGGTCTTACATAGCGCCTGTAGAATCGGAGACATTCAGATTCGACCCAAGCAAGTAGCGTGATAAATCCAGTTCTCTGGATCGAGAGCCCGTCACTAGCGTCATGGTAACTCCCGTGAGGAATGTATGAGTAATTTATGTGCAAAAACAATGACACCTAGATTTTGTTTTGTATTTTTTGAAGAAACTCCATTTTGATAAATTCTATAAAACTGGTATATTGGCACATACAAAGCCCAAATCCATTAAAACCTATTAAGATGTATCAACACTTAAGCGTTTGAAACCGACCGGCAGATTCATTCTTTAGTTATTACATGAAAACCAGTTTATTTAAAATAATTGCCATTTTAATATTAATGAGGCTCAGAGTGAAAGCCGAGATTTTGTTTAATAAAATCAATTTTACACTAAAAGTTTCAAATCTGCCAGAAAAATCATTTTCCAGTAAATGCTCAAACTCTAATCATTCGCAGCTTTTCTCATATCAATTTCATGAAAATTTCAAATTTGCAAGTGAGAAGCGCAAACTTAGAGGCTTCCTTGTTATGGGAAGCTTCAACGATAATATTTTCACAGACGAAGGTATTGTAAATTTATTAAAAGAAAATCAATATAACTATTTACCAAAAATGGTTAATTGCAACTTACAGAGACAAATTCACAAGGCAGCTTATGCTGTATGGCAAACACCAATGCTAAAAGTTTGAAGCCAACCATATAAGGCATTCTTCAGGTATCTCACAGTGTCAAGCTATCTTAAATTTTATAAAAAAAATAGTGCATTTGTCAAGTGAATAACACTGAAAGCACAGTAGGAGCGGTCGACGTAAGGGCAAATGATGCCCAGTCAAGTTAACCCTTATGTCAAAAGGGGAATGATATGGAAAACATTGTTAAGTAGTACACTCACTGACATAATCTTTTGTACTCGGATTGAGGCAGAAAGAAGAGAGAGAACAGATTAGGGAGAGAATGAAACACCGACACACACACAGAGAAATGTGGAGGAGACAGGAGTGGCATCTTTTCCACCAGGGTTACACCTGACCCTACCCCAAAGCACCCACCCTAAGCATTAAATCCCCTTTCCACTCAGGCACAGTAGGTCATAACCAACCAAACCCTACCCACAGCCTTCCCTCACCCACATCAACAAGATTATTCCCCAGTAAACATCACTGACGCTTTTCTCAACCTCTCCCATTTTTCTCCAATTCTCCTGAACCCATGTATAGAAAACTGGAAGCGAGGACACCCCAAACTGCTAAGGTAAAAAAAAAGCTTACTACGCAAAGATACTTAGAACGAAAAGCAATACTAAAGAATGAGAGATCGTAGCTACGAAGACAAGATTCACAGAGATGATAACAGATGCAATGTTTCTAGCAGGTCGAGTTCTGAAGGACTGAGAAAAGGGAAGGGAGAGGAGTAGAACTAATAAGCAGAAACCAGTGTCATTTTGAGTAATGACCGAAGTGGAGTCGAATGATTATAATCATTCGAATGAATATAATCATTACATAGGCACACTCTTGCACATAGAATATCACACATAAGTGATACTTTCTGCTAAATAGCAGAACACATGTTAGGAAAATATTGACATAACGCTGAGATGGATACTATAGAAGCAGTAGCAGCAAGGAGAACTCATAGACCTAATGCAAAATTACTGATCATAGAGGATCTTAACCGCCAAGAAATCGACTGGAGAAAATTGGGCTCTACATGAAGGACCGGATACTTGGAGGCTGAGATAATGGAGGAGGAGATGAAAAGATTGGTGCCAACATGTCAGAGACCCAGTCAGAGATAGAAGGGTATGAACATTGGAAGATGGACCAAGTATTTACCCAAAAGTGCAAATGACATTAGTGAAATAGTATACGAGACCCCTTCCCAGGGTACTAAAGATCATACAGTACTGAGATTCGAATACACTGTTGAAAATCACGTAGAGAAACGTAGCAGAGGAAGGAGAAGGAGAATATGTAAGACTGAAATGAACATGGAAGAAAAATGAAGGAGACGATGGAACATTTAGCTATACAGTTTCAGGAAGCAGATAAATTAGCATTCAGACGTATAAGAAGGAATAGTAAGAGAAAGCCCATGGTTCAGTCAGAGGTGCACAGAGGCGAGAGCTAAATGTGCAATAGCGTGGAAATATATAGGAGACAAATAACAGCAGGAAACGGAGGAGCGAGCAAATTGGCTGGAAACAAATATGTATGGGCGAGTCGAACGGCTAAATAACAAATTTAGAATGAAAAAACATCGAAAGTCTAGCCAGATTCGAAGTGATTATACCGACACATCAGAAAGAAGACGAGAGTAAAGGGCTACAAAATGAGACCAAAGAAGGAGAAAATTAAGACAATAACAGATAATTAAATAAGAAGTGAATAACAAATAGCACTGAGGACACTAAACACAACAGAAGGCGTAAAGACTTCTGTTAGGGCTAAATACCTTCAAATAAATGGATCAATGTCTCTCCATTGTCACAGGAGAGAGAGAAATAGAGAGGGGGGGAGAGGGAGAGAGCGGGCGGACTGCGTATTCTTGGATTGGAATAAGGCATGTTAATATATCACAGACGAGACTGGGACAAAAGCTGGAGCAGAAGGCAGGACTAAGAGGCAAGGCACAACACTAAATCAAGGAATACCTAGCAGGATGGAAGCAAATGGGGATTGGGATAAAATAACAGTGCGTGCAAGTGTGTACAGCACACTTGCGCGCGTGCGCGCGCGGGTGCACACACACACACACACACACACACACACACACACACACACACACACACACACACACACACACACACACACACACACACACACACACACACACACACACACACACACACACACACACACACACACACACACACACACACACACACACACACACACACGGTGGGTGCAGACGTGGGTGCACAGGGCTCCGAGAACCTTCGTGTTTTTGAGGCGTGCAACAACCGCTAGCAGTAATCAGTGGTAGTGACAAAGTCAGTGAACAAACCTGCGAGTGATAACTATAGTTATTAGTTGAAAAAATTCGAGGGGAAACCTAAATTCAGTATTTTCTTTTAAAGTGCCAAACCGTTGTGGATCTACTAGGCACTGTTGCCACACAGATACAAACATAAAAAGATCAAAGTGAGTGTGGAAACGGGTGATCAAGAAATACCAGCGTTTGGTTAACAAGTGAAATGTGGGGCACCGTAATGTGAGAGTGAAAAAGTTAATAAGCAAAAGGAGAAAGAAAAAAATAAAATATACAACAAGGGAAGGTGGCAGTAGGCCTGCTAAAGCAGTGACGTCACAACAGTTTGTATGCCATTATACATATGAAGTGTAACACCGAATGTGAAGTGTATTATGTAATAAGTGAAAAGTGAAATCACTTGAGGAACGTGGGATGCATGAGCATATATGATTATAAACATCACGGGTGAAGGAGTTACAAAATAGTGATAGAAGGCCTATGTACGACGACTACGTCATCAGCTTCTGGCAACTTGTCATCACACCGCTGCCAGCGCAAGTATTGCTCACCTGTTGAGGTTGCATTTTGCAAGGTTGAGTCTGGTCCTGCATCACTGTTAGATACTGGTCACTCACTCCTGCAAGCCATTACCAGAATTAGAGTAGAAATAGCATAGACGAGAGTGCAAGGAGTAAAGCGGAAGTGAGGGATAACGTCAGACACTTAAGCTGAGACAAGCTAAATTTTACAACCTAGCTACTTTCTGAATTTTAGAAGTAGAATCGATAAGTGTTACAAGTATTGGTAAGCTTAGAATTACTGGTATCTACCGATATTTATTAGCAGTATGAATACTTAGAAGTGGGGGCACACACACACACACACACACACACACACACACACACACACACACACACACACACACACCTACACACACACACACACACACACACACATACACACACACACACACACACACACAGGAACAAGAACTTGTAAGCTGTAGTACACACGCAAACACACACACAGGATTTCACACCGTCCTGTGAACTGACCATCTGAACCTCGCTCCTTCTCTCTCCCTCTCTTCCTATCCTAGCTAGAGACCTATCTCTACCTTTCTCACTCTTTACCTATATCTCTCTCTCTACCTATGACTCTCTACCTATCTCTCTCTCTTCCCTCTCCCATCTCTCCCCTCTAACATCTCTTACCTCTAACACCTCCCCCCCTCTAACACCTCCCCCCCTCTAACATCTCTCCCCCTCTAACATCTCTCCGCCTCTAACATCTCTCCCCTCCCATTATCTCTCCCCTCTCCCTTTGCCCATCTCTCCCCTCCTCCCCTCCCTCTCCCCCTAGCCTCTCCCCTCTCGCTCTTCCATCCCCCCTCTTTCCCCCTTCTCCCCCTCTCTCCCCCCTCTGTCTCCCCCTCTCTTTGCCTTCTCTCTCTCTCTCTCTCTCTCCCTCCCTCCCTCTCTCCCTCCCTCTCTCTCTCTCTCTCTCTCCTTCTCTCCCTCTCTCTCCCTCTCTCCCTTTCTCTCTCTCTCTCTCTCTCTCTCTCTCTCTCTCTCTCTCACTCGCTCCCCCTCTCCCTCTCTTGCTCTCTCTCTTCCCCATTTTCCCTTCTAACTCTCCCCCTCTCCTACCCTTCCCTTCACTCTCCCTCCCCCTCTCTCTCTCACTCGCTCCCCCTCTCTCCCTCTCTCTCCCTCTCTCCCTCTCTTGCTCTCTCTCTTCCCCATTTTCCCTTCTAACTCTCCCCCTCTCCTACCCTTCCCTTCACTTTCTCTCCCCCTCTCTCTCACTCTCACTCTCTCTTCCCCTTTTTCTTTCTCACTATCCCCCTCTCTCTACCTTCCCTTCTCTCTCTCTCTCTCTCTCTCTCTCTCTCTCTCTCTCTCCATCTCTTCTCCATTTTTCCCTTCTCACTCTCCCCCTCTCCTTCCCTTCCCTCCTCTCTCTTTCCCCCTCTCACACTCTCTCTCCCCCTTTCCCTTCTCACTCTTCCCCTCTCTCTCTCCTACCTTTCCCTTCTCTCTTCTCTCACAAAAAAAAAAAAAAAAAAAAAAATGGTGGGGACTCGCAGGAACCAAGGATCAGATGAGAATGGTTCTGGTAGGGAGGAGTGGATGGAGGAGCAGTGGAAAAGGATGGAACAAGAGTGGGAGAGAAAATTAGGAGAGCTTTCTGAAAAAATGGAGAAAGAGCTCTCTGTGAAATTGGAAGAGAGGTTGGAGAAGGAGACAAAGAATTGGGAGGCACAAGTCGAAACTGCAGTAGCCAAGATAAGGGTCCTAGAAGATGAGATAAATAGGCTGAAGCGAGTTACAGGGGCAGTGACCAGAGAAGACACAGCATATGAAGCTGCGAGGCCGAACAGGAAGGAAGGAATTATGAATTATGCTAAGGTCATATCAGCCTGCCAAGGAGGACCAAGGAGTGAAAGGGAAGAACAGCTGGTTGCAGATGGAGAGGGCGATAGGTCGAATGCTGAGGCACAACCATGCTATCAAGAGCCACTGGAAAAAACAAGGGAGAAACTGACCACATACAGGCAGGATCCAGAGTCACAGAGGGAGAGGCAATGGGAGGAGGAAAGGGCAAAATCAGTGTTTATCCATGGGCAGCAGGAAGAAAGAAAGGAGATTGAGAAAATCATCACGGAAATAGGTGAAGAGATGGACGAGATTGTAAATTTTCAGAGAATAAGGGGGTACTCGAAGGGGAGAAACCTACCAATCCAGCTGATTCTCAGGACGGAAACAGTGCGGAACAGGATCCTCCAAGAGAAACCACGATTGAAATACTCGGAAGAGTACAAGAGGGTGTTCCTAGACAGAGACAGAACAAAATCAGAACGACAGCAGCTGAGGGAGAGGACGAAAAAGCGAAAGGAGCTAGGAAAAGAGACAAGGATGGAACCAGCAGAGGTCAGTCAGAGCAGTACAGAACAGGAAGGGCAAGCACACACACAACTATTCTCAGAACCATACAACCTATCACACCATCCCAACACACACTACAATCCATACCCACAGCCTCCACCCAACACCGAGCTATAGAATCCCACAGTATGCCACCAAGTCTCCCACCCTCACAGGCCCCCCAAACCACAGTGTTGGAAAGGAAACTGAAGGTATGGTACACAAACACTGATGGAATAACAAATAAGTGGGAGGAGTGGCATGAAAGAGTCAAAGAAGCATCACCGGACATCATAGCTCTCACAGAAACCAAGCTTACAGGTATGATAACAGATGCCATCTTTCCAACGGGATACCAAATCCTGAGGAAAGACAGAGGGAACAGGGGGGGTGGAGGAGTGGCATTGCTGATCAAAAATCGCTGGAATTTTGATGAGCTGGAGAGAGGAGACAGCGGAGAAGAAAGTGATTACATAGCGGGAACGCTTCACTCTGGAGGTCCCAAGGTGGTAATAGCAGTGATGAATAACCCACCACAGAATAGCAGGAGGCCAAGGCAAGAGTACGACGAGAGCAATAGAGCGATGGTTGACACATTGGCTAGAGTGGCCAGAAGAGCTCATGCATGCAGGGCAAAGCTCCTGATCATGGGTGACTTTAACCACAAGGAGATCGATTGGGAGAACTTGGACCCACATGGGGGCCAAGATACATGGAGGGCTAAGATGATGGAGGTGGTACTGGAAAACTTCATGTGCCAACACGTAAGGGACACTACAAGAGAGAGAGGAGAGGATGAACCATCAAGGCTGGACTTAGTATTCACCTTGAGTAGTGCAGATATTGAGGACATCACATATGAAAGACCCCTTGGGGCCAGTGACCATGTGGTTTTAAGCTTCGAATACACAGTAGAGCTACAAGTGGAGGGAGAAGCAGGAAGGCCAGGACGAATGAAGCCAAACTACAAGAAAGGGGACTACACAGGAATGAGGAACTTCCTGAACGGGGTTCAGTGGGACAGAGAACTGGCAGGGAAGCCAGTTAATTAGATGATGAAATATGTAGCAACAAAATGCAAGAATGGAAGAAATGTAGAAGGCAAACGACCCAGGCGAATAAGGAGAGCAGGCGTAGAGCCAGAAACGAATATACACAGATAAGAAAAGAAGACCCAAAGACAATATGAAAACGACATAGCAGGAAAAGCCAAATCTGACCCGAAACTGTTGTACAGCCACATCAGGAGGAAAACAACAGTCAAGGATCAGGTAATCAGGCTAAGGAAGGAAGGAGGAGAGACAACAAGAAATGACCGTGAAGTATGTGAGGAACTCAACAAGAGATTCAAAGAAGTGTTCACAGAGGAGACAGAAGGGGCTCCAGAAGGACGGAGAGGTGGGGCACACCACCATGTGCTGGACACAGTGCACACAACCGAGGAAGAAGTGAAGAGGCTTCTGAGTGAGCTAGATACCTCAAAGGCAATGGGGCCAGAGAGCATCTCCCCATGGGTATTGAGAGAGGGAGCAGAGGCACTATGTGTACCCCTAACAGCAATATTCAATACATCTATCGAAACAGGGAGATTGCCTGAGGCATGGAAGACAGCAAATGTAGTCCCAATCTTTAAAAAAGGAGACAGACATGAAGCATTAAACTACAGACCAGTGTCACTGACATGTATAGTATGCAAAATCATGGAGAAGATTATCAGGAGAAGAGTGGTGGAACACCTAGAAAGGAACGATCTCATCAACAGCAGCCAACATGGTTTCAGGGACGGGAAATCCTGTGTCACAAACCTACTTGAGTTCTATGACACGGTGACAGCAGTAAGACAAGAGAGAGAGGGGTGGGTGGATTGCATTTTCTTGGACTGCAAGAAGGCGTTTGACACAGTTCAACACAAGAGATTGGTGCAAAAACTGGAGGACCAAGCAGGGATAACAGGGAAGGCACTACAATGGATCAGGGAATACTTGTCAGGAAGACAGCAGCGAGTCATGGTACGTGGCGAGGTGTCAGAGTGGGCACCTGTGACCAGCGGGGTCCCACAGGGGTCAGTCATAGGACCAGTGCTGTTTCTGGTATTTGTGAACGACATGACGGAAGGAATAGACTCTGAGGTGTCCCTGTTTGCAGATGACGTGAAGTTGATGAGAAGAATTCACTCGATCGAAGACCAGGCAGAACTGCAAAGGGATCTGGACAGGCTGCAGACCTGGTCCAGCAATTGGCTCCTGGAGTTCAATCCCACCAAGTGCAAAGTCATAAAGATTGGGGAAGGGCAAAGAAGACCGCAGACGGATTACAGTCTAGGGGGCCAGAGACTACAAACCTCACTCAAGGAAAAAGATCTTGGGGTGAGTATAACACCAGGCACATCTCCTGAAGCGCACATCAACCAAATAACTGATGCAACATATGGGCGCCTAGCAAACCTCAGAACAGCATTCCGACATCTTAATAAGGAATCATTCAGGACCCTGTACACTGTGTACGTTAGGCCCATATTGGAGTATGCGGCACCAGTTTGGAACCCACACCTAGCCAAGCACGTAAAGAAACTAGAGAAAGTGCAAAGGTTTGCAACAAGACTAGTCCCAGTGCTAAGAGGTATGTCCTACGAGGAGAGGTTAAGGGAAATCAACCTGACGACATTGGAGGACAGGAGAGATAGGGGGGACATGATAACGACATACAAAATACTGAGAGGAATTGACAAGGTGGACAAAGACAGGATGTTCCAGAGATTGGACACAGTAACAAGGGGACACAGTTGGAAGTTGAAGACACAGATGAATCACAGGGATGTTAGGAAGTATTTCTTCAGCCACAGAGTAGTCAGTAAGTGGAATAGTTTGGGAAGCGATGTAGTGGAGGCAGGATCCATACATAGCTTTAAGTAGAGGTATGATAAAGCTCACGGCTCAGGGAGAGTGACCTAGTAGCGATCAGTGAAGAGGCGAGGCCAGGAGCTCGGACTCGACCCCCGCAACCTCAACTAGGTGAGTACAACTAGGTGAGTACACACACACACACACACACACACTGGAAACGGCATCCCGGAAGAAATAGTCACGAATTTCTCTTTTTTTTCAAATGATTCCATTCTATTGAGAACACTAAATGGCAGGAGAGGTCTGTGAGAAGATGCAGAATTGGTTTGACGATTGTTTATTGTAATTCAACCCTAGCAACTGCAAGATTTAAAAAAAATGTAGTAAAGGATCGGAGTAAAATGCTGATAAAGCAATCAAATAAACTAGAAGTGCAAAGGTTCATAGCAAGACTAGTCCCAGAGCTAAGAGGCATGAACAGTGAGGAAAGATTAAAAGAGATAACTCGAGGAACAGGAAAGACATGATAACTATATACATAGCATACAGTGGAAATAAGTAAACGATGGATAACTTATTTCGAAGTGAAAAGTACAGTTGAGTCATTGGGATATTAGAAAGCATTTCTTCAGCCTCAGAGTTGTCAGAGGTGGAGTGATCTGCACAAAGTAGTAGTAGAAACAGACTCTATACATTGCTTTACGAAAAGGGTTTGAAAAGCCAGGAGATAAACCAGGTAGCAGTAGGTTAAAGAGGCAGCGTCATGGGCTGAGACTTGACCTTTCCAGCCACAAATAAGTGAGAAATGGTGAGAAAACAAACACACACATCACAAACACACACACACACACACACACACACACACACACACACACACACACACACACACACACACACACACTCTCCTCTCTCTCCCTCTTTCTACCCTTTCTCTCTCCTCTCTCTCCCTCTTTCTACCCTTTCTCTCTCTCCCCCACACCCTCTCCCTCCTCTACACATGTACTAAAAGGTAGTACATAACTGGGTGAAAGAATGACTTGTTAACACACGCTAGTATTATAATTAGAACTACTCTCAGTGTTAGTGGTATCTCATTAGTATTACGGATACACAGAAGTGAATTGTATTTCTGGGACATATAAACAACTGACGTGCTCACACACACACACACGCGCGCACACACATACACACTCGGGGCCAGGAGCTGGGTCTCGACCCCGAAACCACAACTAGGTGAGTACACACAGCTGATCCTTGGAATTTGACTGCCTCCCCCACAGACCTCTTACCTTTTCCCTCCCTCGCGTTTCTCTCTCTCATAGCCTTCTTCCCTCCTTTCTCTCTCTCTCTCTCTTTCTCTCCCTCTCCCTCTCCCTCTCTTTCTCCCTCTCTCTACCCTTTCTCTCCCCCCTCACATTTCTCTCCCTCCCCCTTGGTCTTATCCCTCACCCCCATACTCTCTCCTCTCTCTCCCTCTTTCTACCCTCTCTCTCTCTCCCCCACACCCTCTCCCTCCTCTAGCCTTCTGTCTGTGGTAATAAAAAGTAAAAAAAAAAAAAAAAAAAAAAAAAATTGGGTGGCCTTAGAGGACGGAAACCCAGAGATCTGGTGGACGAACCAGGGAGGAAAGACTGGGAGCTAGTGCTCCAAAAAAGGGAGGAAGAGTGGGGAAGGAAGATAGTAGAGCTTGGTAAGAAAATGGAGGAGCGGATAGCTGAAGAGTGCAGGAAGTGGGAAGTACAGGTCTTAGCAGCAGAAGCTAGGATACAGTGCTTAGAAGAGAAACTGCAAAGCCTGAAACAGATTAGAGAGACAAATGACAATTCAGGAGTGACATCAGGAAATTCAAAGTCAGGCGCAGACAAGGGGTTGGTAAGCAACAACGGAGACATGCCGAACATGAAGGCCCTATCAGACCCACGTGGGGCCAGGGAAAAGACGACGAGCACACTAAGATCAAACGACAGGTCCGAAGACAATGAAGGTATGCTATATGCAGAGATTCTAACAGCCAACTGCAGTAGCAAGGGACAGCTGGTCAGGAAAGACAGTCCACTGAGAATAGAAGTTTCAGATATGACAGGGACTGAAGGCAAGAACATGTCAATGGAAGGAAATAAAATGCCTCAGAGGACGCAGATGGAGACTCAGTGGGAGGAGGAAAGGGCGAGGTCAGTTTTTGTGTACGGGCTCCAAGAAGCCAAGGGGGCCAACTTTGAAGAAATAAAACAGGAGGAGAAAAAAATGATTGAAGGCATCATGAAAACAATAGGGGAGGGCAATATGACCCAGGTGACAAATTTTCAGAGAATTGGGTGGTTTGCGAGTGGAAGGATACGGCCTGTCAGAGTAACTTTCAAGGAAGAATCAGTTCGAACCAGGATTCTGCAAGAGAAAGCAAGACTGAGGGACAAACAGGGGTACCAGAGAGTATACCTCGACCGCGACAGAACACAAGAAGAAAGGACTACACTGAAAGAGAGGGTACAGAGACGCAAGGAGGAACGAGAAGCAATGAAAATGAGCAGGACCCAGACACAGGAGGAAGGGCAAACACACCCCACAGAATCTCCCACCAAAAGACTCCACCCGCGATATTCCCAACGCAACTGAGCAACCTATACTACAACCCACTCACTGTTCCCTCTGCCACCAATCCCCATATCACAAACCTCACCCCAACAGCTGTCCCTTATGGGCATTCTGACCCCACCCCCATCAACACAAACCCCACCTACACCACAGCCCCATATAGGCCCCCACCAAGGCTCTCGCTCCCCCAACCCCAATATTATTGCATGACCACAATGATAGAAAAGAAGCTAAAGGTTTGGTACACAAATGCGGATGGAATAATGAATAAACATGAGGAGTGGAATGAAAGAATCAGTGAAAAATCCCCAGACATCATAGCAGTCACAGAAACAAAACTCGCTGAGACAATAACAGACACAATCTTCCCAACAGGATATCAGATCCTGAGGAAAGATAGAAGGAGTAGAGGGGGAGGAGGGGTTGCACTGCTCATAAAACACCGATGGGGATTTGAGGAAATGGAAGGCATGGACATGATTGGAGAAAGAGACTACATTGTAGGTACAATTCAGTCCGGAGAACATAAAGTAGTCATTGGAGTGATGTATAACCCACCACAGAACTGCAGGAGGCCAAGAGAGGAGTACGAAGAAAACAACAGGGTGATGGTGGACACACTGGCTGAGGTGGCAAGAAGAGCTCACTCGAGCAGAGCAAAGTTACTGGTAATGGGCGATTTCAACCACAGGGAGATCGACTGGGAAAACCTGGAGCCACATGGGGGTCCCGAAACATGGAGAGCCAAGATGATGGATGTGGTACTTGAAAACCTCATGCATCAACATGTCAGGGACACAACCAGAGAGAGAGGGGAGGATGAGCCAGCAAGACTGGATCTTGTGTTCACCCTGAGCAGTTCAGACATTGAGGACATCACTTATGAGAGGCCCCTTGGAGCTAGCGATCATGTGGTTCTGAGTTTTGACTATATAGTAGAGTTACAAGTGGAGAAGGTAACAGGAACTGAAGGGGACAGGCCAAACTATAAAAGGGGGGACTACACAGGTATGAGAAACTTCCTGCAGGAGGTTCAGTGGGACAGAGAAATGGTAGGAAAATCAGTAAACGAGATGATGGAATATGTGGCAACAAAGTGCAAGGAGGCAGAGGAAAGTTTTGTTCCCAAGGGAAACGGAAATAATAGGAAGACCAAAACGAGTCCTTGGTTTACCCGAAGGTGTAGGGTGGCAAAAACTAAGTGCAACAGAGAATGGAAAAGGTACAGGAGGCATAGGACCCAGGAAAACAAGGAGATTAGTAGAAGAGCCATAAACGAGTATGCACAGATAAGGAGGGAGGCCCAGCGACAGTATGAAAACGACATAGCATCGAAAGTCAAATCTGACCCGAAACTGCTGTATAGCCACATTAGGAGGAAGACAACAGTCAAGGACCAGGTGATAAGGCTGAGGAAAGAAGGTGGAGAACTCACAAGAAACGATCAAGAGGTATGTGAGGAGCTAAACAAGAGATTTAAGGAAGTATTTACAGTAGAGACAGGAAGGACTCTGGGGGGACAGACCAGACTGGGACACCAGCAAGGAATACACCAACAAGTGTTGGACGACATACATACAGATGAGGAGGAGGTGAAGAAACTGCTAAGGGACATCGATACCTCAAAGGCAATGGGACCGGACAACATCTCCCCGTGGGTCCTTAGAGAGGGAGCAGATATATTGTGCGTGCCACTTACCACAATCTTCAACACATCCCTGGAAACTGGGCAACTACCTGAGGTATGGAAGACGGCAAATGTAGTTCCCATTTTTAAAAAAGGAGACAGAAAAGAGGCACTAAACTATAGACCTGTGTCATTGACGTGTATAGTATGCAAAATTATGGAGAAGATTATCAGGAGGAGAGTGGTGGAGCACCTGGAACGGAACAGGAGTATAAATGCCAACCAGCACGGATTCACGGAAGGCAAATCCTGTGTCACAAACCTTCTGGAGTTTTATGATAAAATAACAGAAGTAAGACAAGAGAGAGAGGGGTGGGTTGATTGCATCTTCTTGGACTGCAAGAAGGCCTTTGACACAGTTCCTCACAAGAGATTAGTGCAGAAGCTAGAGCACCAGGCGCGTATAACAGGAAGGGCACTGCAATGGATCAGAGAATACCTGACAGGGAGGCAACAACGAGTCATGGTACGTAATGATGTATCACAGTGGGCACCTGTGACGAGCGGGGTCCCACAGGGGTCGGTCCTAGGACCAGTGCTATTTTTGGTATATGTGAACGACATGACGGAAGGGTTAGACTCAGAAGTGTCCCTGTTTGCAGATGATGTGAAGTTAATGAGGAGAATTAAATCTGATGAGGACCAGGCAGGACTTCAAAGAGACCTGGACAGACTGGACACCTGGTCCAGCAAATGGCTTCTCGAATTTAATCCTGCCAAATGCAAAGTCATGAAGATGGGGGAGGGGCACAGAAGACCACAGACAGAGTATAGGCTAGGTGGCCAAAGACTGCAAACCTCACTCAAGGAGAAAGATCTTGGGGTGAGTATAACACCGAGCATGTCTCCGGAAGCACACATCAATCAGATAACTGCTGCAGCATATGGGCGCCTGGCAAACCTGAGAACAGCATTCCGATACCTTAGTAAGGAATCATTCAAGACACTGTACACCGTGTATGTCAGGCCCATACTGGAGTATGCAGCACCTGTTTGGAACCCGCACTTGATAAAGCACGTCAAGAAACTAGAGAAAGTACAAAGGTTTGCGACAAGGTTAGTTCCAGAGCTAAGGGGAATGTCCTATGAGGAAAGATTAAGGGAAATCGGCCTGACCACACTGGAGGACAGGAGGGTCAGGGGAGACATGATAACGACATATAAAATACTGCGTGGAATAGACAAGGTGGACAAAGACAGGATGTTCCAGGGAGGGGACACAGAAACAAGAGGCCACAATTGGAAGTTGAAGACACAAATGAGTCAGAGAGATAGTAGGAAGTATTTCTTCAGTCATAGAGTTGTAAGGCAGTGGAATAGCCTAGAAAATGACGTAGTGGAGGCAGGAACCATATACAGTTTTAAGACGAGGTTTGATAAAGCTCATGGAGCGGGGAGAGAGAGGGCCTAGTAGCAACCGGTGAAGAGGCGGGGCCAGGAGCTAGGACTCGACCCCTGCAACCACAAATAGGTGAGTACAAATATGTGAGTACACACACACACACACACACACACACATATATGGGCGCCTAGCAAACCTCAGAACAGCATTCCGACATTTTAATAAGGAATCGTTCAGGACCCTGTACACCGTGTATGTTAGGCCCACATTGGAGTATGCGGCACCAGTTTGGAACCCACACCTAGCCAAGCACGTAAAGAAACTAGAGAAAGTGCAAAGGTTTGCAACAAGACTAGTCCCAGAGCTAAGAGGTATGTCCTACGAGGAGAGGTTAAGGGAAATCAACCTGATGACACTGGAGGACAGGAGGGACATGATAACGACATACAAAATACTGAGAGGAATTGACAAGGTGGACAAAGACAGGATGTTCCAGAGATTGGACACAGTAACAAGGGGACACAGTTGGAAGCTGAAGACACAGATGAATCACAGGGATGTTAGGAAGTATTTCTTCAGCCACAGAGTAGCCAGTAAGTGGAACAGTTTGGGAAGCGATGTAGTGGAGGCAGGATCCATACATAGCTTTAAGCAGAGGTATGATAAAGCTCACGGTTCAGAGAGAGTGACCTAGTAGCGTCAGTGAAGAGGCGGGGCCAGGAGCTCGGACTTGACCCCCGCAACCTCAACTAGGTGAGTACACACACACACACCTACCAACCCACCCACCCACCAAGGCTCTGTAAACGGTCATTAACGCTTATCAGAAAGGTGTAACGCGTTTCCACCTCTACCAACCCATTCTTCTCTAATTTATGCCCTTGCTCCCTCCCTCCCCCCTTTTGTCTTCCCTTTTTCTTATTTCATTTTCCTGCCCTCCTCCCTAGTGCTGTTGAAGGGCTCGTGTTCCGAGGAAGGAGAGCTTAGAAAAGTCGTGGGATCTCCCCACCCACTACCTGACCCCTAAAAAGTTCGTACTTTTCTGTGAATATAATAACCTTCCTGGTTTCCCATTTTATATGATCATCATTTTTCTTCTCCTGATATCTCCAATTTCATTATTTTCCATTTTATTTGTTCACTATACTTTTCCCTATTTCCTATCAGCTATCTCTCTTTTATCTCAGTTTTTCTACGTTTCTCCTAGTTTGTTTGGGCAATTTGGTGAGTGTTCTTGCCTCGTCCGTTCCAACTGTTCCGGCTGGGTGAGCGGTCGTCAGGAAGAACCAGTGCTTCTCACACTGATGATTTGAGCTGAAGATAACCTTCCTAATGCCTGGAATGTTAGGATATTCTTGTCTTCCATCCCGTCCCCCCTCTCTCTCTCTCTCGCTCTCTCTCTTTCCACGAGGGTTTGTACAGCGTTAGGCTAAAAGTTCATACCTTTCTTTCCTAGCTGAGGGCTATTTCATACTTCACCTCATTTGAAAGTTATACATATTATTACCTTTATTATTTTATTATTATTATAAAGTACATATGTAAGGAACAAGATGAACTCAGCTGTAGAGCAGATTTCATTTGGTCATCTGACTTTATTTCATCAATGTTTTGATCCTGTAGTATCATGCTCCAGACACGAGTCAATCTAGACATGAATGATCTCAGATGAAGTGATGTTCTAGAAAATAGTATAATCAAAGCTTGTTGGTCTTGTGGCACAGAAGCTGCCTTCTCGCTGCCCAAGCAAAGTCTGTTACTTAATCAACATTGGAGAGATAGTCAAAAAAAAATTGTCATATGCAGGAGTGACACAGGTCTGTAGTTACTGTTTATTGTCCGTCTTGTGATACACCAAATGCATTCTTGTTGTTCCAGAAAAGGAGCAAAGAGTGGTACCTCGACAATATTGACTTTGTACATAACAGTAAAGCCATCCACATCTCTTCTGTGTCGATCGCTCTTAAGACGTGAGAGATCCATCCAGGCATAAGAGAGGTTGTCTTGCTCCGTTCTCTGTTCGTGTCCAAAAGTCGTAAATGAGACGGAGGACACATAATGCAAGAAAGAGGTGAATACTATAAGTGTGAGCGTATTTGTGCCTCATAGAGAATTTTGCAGCTTAACCCTTCCCCCCCCACCCTCTGTTTGTCTGTCTGTCTGTCTGTCTGTCTGTCTGTCTGTCTCTCTCTCTCTCTCTCTCTCCTGGTTCCTCCTCCCTTCCCCTCTCCAACTTTACTTTTGTCTCACTCTCAGAGATTCCACATCTATTTGTCACACACACACACACACACACACACACACACACACACACATACGCACACACACATACACACACACACACACACACACATATATATATATATATATATATATATATATATATATATATATATATATATATATATATATATATATATATATATATATATATATATGTCGTGCCGAATAGGCAGAGCTTGCGATCTTGGCTTAAATAGCAACGCTCATCTTGCCATATAGGACAAGTGAAAATTTGTGTATGCAATAATTTCGCCAAAATCATTCTGAACCTAACGAAAAAAATATGTTTCACTGAGTTTGTTTAGTATTAAATTATTGTAAACAAATCTAAAATATATTTAGTTGGGCTAGGCTAAAATAAATTGTTCTTGTTATAATAAGGTTAGGTAAGTTTTCTAAGATTCTTTTGATGCAAAATTAAAAATTTTTACATTAACATTAATGAGAAAAATATATCTTTAAACGTATAGGAGAAAATTTTAGATAGGGTTTATTTTTAATTGAGTTGTTGCTAATTGACCATTTTTACATATTCGGCACGATATATATATATATATATATATATATATATATATATATATATATATATATATATATATATATATATATATATATATATATACTATGAGAAGAGAGAGAGAGAAATTCCAAGCGCTTTCGTGACTACTCACATTATCAAGGAACTATGAAAGTAAAGCATCCAAGGAAGCTATATAAGGGGTCTGGCCAACACCTCACTATCAGATCCCACAACGGTTAAACACCTGACGCGCGCCGGCCCAACTGGACAGGTCCTTTGCACAACTCGCCAACAAACTATTCTACCCAAGAAAATTTAAAAATTATTATTTGTCCAGTGTATTATTAAATTCTTCCCAAATTCTATTAATTATAAATGAATCTAATTTATATAACCCAAAGGAAATATTCATATTATTGTCAAAACTGCTTTTTATGAAACAAGATTCAATTATATTCCTGTCGACCATGAACTTGCTTGATACTACTTTCTCAACTTTTTGAAAATCAATCGGATGGTTAAAATCTCTTACATGAATAAATAGAGCATTGGAATCTTGTCCAGTTCTAATGCTATATTTATGTTGTTTTAATCTTAGTTCGAGATTTTTACCAGTTTGACCGTAATAAACTTTATCGCAAATTTTACAAGGAATCTTATAGACACATCCATCAGCATTTTGGGGGGAATTCTTTATCAAAAGTTTTTTTACTGTATCAAGATTTTTGAATACAACTTTAATATTAAAAGTCTTAAGAAGAGAAGGCATATCAACCAGGTTTTCATAGTAAGGGAGAACCAACATATTTTTAGTTGAATAAGGCTGGTTGTCCCTTTTTGGATTGTAAAATGTATTTCTAGCAACTTTAAAAGATTTATCAATTACATTTCTTGGGTATTTTAAATCATTACCTATTTCATAAATTTTGGATATTTCCTCATCTATGAGCTCAGGACTACAAATTCGTAAAGCTCTCAAAAACAGTGATGAGAAAACAGACAGTTTGACTCTATCTTGATGCGAGGAATAATAGTGGACATAGGAACAGTTATTTGTAGGTTTTCTGTAAATTTTAAATTT
The DNA here is from genome assembly GCF_038502225.1 of Cherax quadricarinatus. Lineage (NCBI taxonomy): Eukaryota > Metazoa > Arthropoda > Malacostraca > Decapoda > Parastacidae > Cherax > Cherax quadricarinatus. The sequence continues at coordinate 60,466,562 of NC_091295.1, read as the reverse complement.
GAATTCATTATTACCCTTAATAATTATAACATCTAGAAAAGGCAATGAGTTATTTTCTTCAAACTCAACAGTAAAGTTTATAGAATGGGCTAATTTATTAATTTTCCAAGGAAATTGTGTATATCTACATTTTTGGGCATAAGACACAAAATATCATCAACATATCTCAACCATTTAGCTCTATTAGGGAGGATTGTGTTAAGCAACCTTGTTTCATTTTTCGAAACTTAATATACATTATTCATTTATCACGGAAAGGGTAGGGATTGATCTCATGGCAGGTGAGCCCTAAAACTCGCCTGCCATGTATTGATGCCCAAGACGTTACGTGATTAGTTTCCATTTGTGTTATTTGTGAGGCTGAGGGGCACCAACAGCCAGGCCAACCAGGCTTGTCTGGTACTTGCCTGGTTGATCAGGCAAGTACCAGACGAGCCTGGCACATGGCCTGGGTCCGGGAATGTAAACACTCTCGGAACTCATCAGAGGTATATGAAAAGAATAAAGTTATGTATTCACGAATCATTAACGAGTAGGACTGAAAAGGAAATTCTACGGTCATATCCATTCCTGTTTGACTTACTTTCGAGGACACTATTTAGTAAAAAAAAAATGTGTGTAGTGTTTATTTATTAACATGCCTGTTTTTCACTGTCGAACCAACAAATTTAAACTTCAAATAAAGAAAAAAATCAGAACATCTACCTCATTTATAAAATTCATAAAATCTGTCTCATAAAATATTAATTTTTTAATAGAATATGAAGAAAAGGACCAAAGTTTCAAAAGAAATACATATTGGAAAACTTTTATTTCCGCTTAGAAATATTGTTCCAATAAGATCGTCACCTGCATCCTGTGTGTGTTTTTATACCTGTTGGTTACATGAGTTTTCTTATAGCATTTAAGCTCGACTATTATGCAAGTCGCATTAAACTGAGTATGTAAATCGTCCGCTTAAACGTATGCAACCATCATAAAAAAATAAAAAAATAAGAATCTTCATAATAATAATGGAATTACTTTTTTTATTATTACTACCAAAATATTATTATTATTATTTTTATTATTATTATTATTATTATTATTATTATTAGTATTGACATAGACTTGACGAGGGGTTGAGTTGGTATGATCACGTAGAGAGGATGGGTAGGGATAAGTTGACGAGGAGGAGGGTGCATAAATCTAGGGTGGAAAGTAGGAGGAGTTTGTCGTCCCAGGAATGGTTGGAAGGAGACGAATGGAGACGAATGGCTCTTAATGAACGTGCTGTTGGAGGGCGAGCTACGTAACTTTTATAATGGTATTCAGGAAACCAGGCTGCAGTTGCAAGGGTAATATATTTGTCAACACATTCCTGGAAAGACGGCAACTGAGTGAACGTTGGTGAATATATTTTCTGTCTGGATCACCCTGCCTTGTCGAGAGAACCGTTCTGTTGAAATAATAATAATAATAATAATAATAATAATAATAATAATAATAATAATGACAGAAGCATCGATTAGAAACAACAGCAGCAACAAAGCCTATAAATTTATTTATCGATTGACAAATTAAATATGTTTCAGATTTCCTGCTAGAAGGTTTAGCCTCAATAAGTATAAAATAGAATAATATTGTCAAGATATATTCTGTGGTATTTCATGTTAATTTTTTTTTCTTCTTCTCTGTTATAAGGGTTTCGTGGTAGTCAAAAATTCTGTATTACCGTCTCCTATACTGGTAACGTTTTGCCCTTACTGGGGGCTATACCAGTCACTCGATAAAGCCCAATATACGGAAAAAACGCCGTCAGCAAAGAAATTTATTCTACTGCGTTTGTGTTTACCGTCGAAATCCGAAAATATAAGATTATTAGCAGGATAAACGAAATAAATTACTAACAAACTTACGTTCATTTTCTTTGATTAAATGACCCTTAAATATTGTGGATATCTTTCCTAACCACAACGTTTTGCACAGTAACATCGCCCTATTTGTGGGCGAAACGTTGCCATTAAGAAAAAGTATTTACTTCATCTAAATTTCATTTATTTCATTTCGTCAATATTTACAAACCATTCCAAGCCCAGTTTATTCTTGTAGACCAAATAACATAATGAAAGCAAAACTTTTCGCTTGTCAAACAAAGATTCATCAGTGTTTACAAAAAAACAAAATTATTTCACGAAGAGTTTCTTCGAAAGCAATTTTATGGCTAAGAAAGCAATAAACATTAAACATTAACTTCTTAGGATTTATGATTCCAAAATGTTATTCTGGGTCTCAAGATAGAAATTAAACAATAATGGAGCTGGAACAGAAGACAAAATTTTGTACATGGCATAAATATAATAAATAATTATATATTCAATCACGAAAAATAATTACGAGAGCTGGAGAAAGGTGCAGATTTAAATAAAAAAATAAATGGGAAAATATGCGACCACACGCTGCATGATAAATCGAGCAATATAAAAATGGAAAGGAGAGATGTATCCATGTGCAGTAAAGATAAATGAGACCTATGTCAAGCTGACTAGCAAAAGTGAAAAATAAAAATATGTAAAGATGAAAAATACATAAACTTCTTGATACTCATGGAACCTGTTGACAAATACAAAATAGTTTTTCTTTGGCAATAACTTCAAAGGACGAATAAAATACCGAACAAGATAACGGTAGAAACACACATGAGAATAATCACTCAAAACACAACTGATTTCAGGGTGAAAAAAATATGAAAGGAGTGTAATGGGGAAAAATGAGTAATTGGATGGTGTCCATGAGAGAGTGGACGACAGGATGAGGAGGGGAGGGGTGAAAGTAAGCTGGGGTCTTCATATACAAGGATACTCTTCACGAAGGAGGGGAAGGGAAGGGGTGGTGGCAAGGCGCTGGAGTGAGTGACAGGAACGTCCAGACGAGTAACGCCTGACCAAACTCCTTAACAACTATTTTCATCAGACGAACTTCATGAAATTCCTTGTGAGACGGAGTCTGTTAATGTCTCATCTTGCAGAGCAGAGAGTCTGTTAATGTCGCGTCTTGGCAGAACGGAGAGTCTGTTAATGTCACGTCTTAGTGGGCAGCCGAGGAAGAAGCGTCGTGTTCTAGGCCCATGTTCAGCAACTTCTCACGGAGAAGAGCAATAATTGTATTTCCCAAACAATCTAAATACGATGGAATTTAATATAAAATACTTGAGGTAGCTGCTTGAATAAAAATTTACATGATGGAAGAAAAGTATTTTTATCAAGTATAACATTGTTTCACACATGTTTATATTACCCTCGCGTTCATACCACATTAATATCCATACACGTTTATACAATACACTCGCCTTCATACGTTACCCTCACATTTGTATATTACCGAAATGTTCATACATTACACTCATGTGCAATTGTGGCAACAGCTACAATTATACACGCGTCTAATGTGAACTTAATATGTGAATATAGGACATTTAAGACATTAAGACATGCTCGTATACACGGAATGAGTGTACTTCGTGAGGTATAGGTAGCGAAATGGGAAGTACATTCAGTTACTGGGACCGGTGAGGCCTACTGCAGTGTTCGTCTTCGCGGGAATGATAATATAACAATGGTAAACTTCCAAACTCTGAGGGATAGCATCTGTTCGCTTTATACTGATGAGGTTCTCATAAGCGATGTTTAGTTCAGATCGCTCTCAGTGCATAAAACAGTTTCCATGTATCACACGAGCTTTGTTTTCTTTGTTGACGAAGTAGGAATACTTTTATTCATTAATGCGAGTCTTTGTATCCTGGTTTCCAAGATTAACTTGAGAAAGTTTACTACTAGTTATAGAAACGTTAGGTTCTCTTTAAACATAGATTTCCTTTCTTTTTTTGAGTTTTCTTATGACTAAATACATGAGAATACATTAAACACATTTTCATCCATTACACACACACACACCCCTGTGTGTGTGTGTGTGTGTGTGTGTGTGTGTGTGTGTGTGTGTGTGTGTGTGTGTGTGTGTGTGTGTGTGTGTGTGTGTGTGTGTATGTGTAAGTTCTAGGACCAGTGCTACTTTTGGTATACGTGAATGACATGACGGAAGGGACAGACTCAGAAGTGTCCCTGCTTGCAGATGATGCGAAGTTAATGAGAATTAAATTGGATGAGGATCAGGCAGGACTACAAAGAGACCTGGATAGGCTGGAAGCTTGGTCCAGCAACTGGCTTTTCGAATTTAACCCCGTTAAATGCAAAGTCGTGAAGATCGGGGAAGGGCAAAGAAGACCGCAGACAGAGTATATATAGGCTTAGTGGCCGAAGTCTTGGGGTGAGTATAATACCGAGCACATCTCCTGAGGCGCACATCAACCAGATAACTGCTGCAGCTTATGGGCATTTATCAAACGCGTGCATAGCCTTCCGATACCTCAGTAAGGAATCGTTCAAGGCTCTGTACACCGTGTATATCAGGCCCATACTGGAGTTTGCAACACCAATTTGCAACCAACGCCTGGTAAAGCACGTCAAGAAATTAGAGAAAGTGCAAAGGTTTGCAACAAGGCTAGTTCTATAGCTAAGGGAAATGTCCTACGAAGAGAGGTTAAGGAAAATCGGCCTGACGACTCTGGGGGAAAGGAGGGTAAGAAGAGAGATGATAACCACAAGCAAAATTCTGCGAGGAATTGGCAAGGTGGACAGAAACAGGACGTTCCAGAGATGGGACACATAAATAAGGAATCACAATTGGAAGATGAAGACTCAGATGAGTCAGAGAGATGTTAGAAAGTGTTTTAGTCAGAGAGTTGTCAAGAAGTTGAATAGTCTGGCAAATGACGTAGTAGAGGCAGGAACCATACATAGTTTTAAAACGAGGTATGATAATGCTCATGGAACAGGGTGAGAGAGGACCTAGTAGCGATCAGTGAAGAGGCGGGGCCAGGAGCTATGTCTCGACACCTGCAACAACAAATAAATGAATACACACACACACACATACACACACACGTATATATATATATATATATATATATATATATATATATATATATATATATATATATATATATTGAAGAAAATATTCAAACAGCTCCTGGGAGAACCTTGAGTTTTCCCTGAGGTACGTTTATTGTCTTCTCTGAGGATGAGGGTCCCCATTCCAGCTATGGAGGTAGTACCTCCCTATTTATATATATATACTTATATATATATATATATATATATATATATATATATATATATATATATATATATATATATATATATATATATATATATATATATATATATATATATATATATATATATATATATATATATTATATATATATATATATATATATATATATATATATATATATATATATATATATATATTATATATATATATATATATATATATATATATATATATATATATATATATATATATATATATATATATATATATATATATATATATATATATATTGTGACGAACGAGTGGTATTGATCAGTAACAACACTGCACTAGCCAACGACTCGAACCCATGCTGCTTTGGCCTGCCTCATGGTGGGGGAAAACACGTGACGCCCTTATCCACTGGACCATACGGTCCTTAAGATTGGTAAAGCACTGCGTACCTTGTTCCAAGGTTCGTAGGCTCGAGTCTCCTTCAGCCAGAGATCAGTGTTTATATATATGTATATATATATATATATATATATATATATATATATATATATATATATATATATATATATATATATATATATATATATATAATACAAAACCACGGGGGGGGGGGGGTAGAATGATAGCGCTAGGCCTTTCGTGTTGAAATCAACACATCATCAGGAGCTTCCAAAAACTGCAGAAAAGAGGAGGGTGTCCAGCAAATAACGTTCCCTGAGTACCGTCTTTACTGGAGTGAGAGAGGGAGAAATGAGAGGGCACCGGAAGTGACCAGGCGCCAACAGTACCCATAGCCAGAGAGATGAATAATATAGTATTAGGAAAAATACCACAAGCATTGATATTGTAACAGCCTATACGAAACGAAATTAAAGTGGAAATAATAAAAAAAAATCGGTCATATTCCGCTATGACATCTATAAATATATATATATAAATATATTGTCAGTGATATAGAAATCTCTGGCACTTATATCCTCCCCGCCTGGTATAACGTGTTCCTTTTAAATTACAAGATAAAATGGTACCATATAGAGGGGAGACTTCTAAAAAGTTATGTAAAGGAAACGGGGCTCATTAAAATGAACTCATTAAAGGGGGGAGACATTTGTAATAACAAGAAAGCCGGCCAAAGATATTCATCCCACATAATTTTGAGGCACACTCTGGTTCAGTCTTCAGGAACTGCAGGAAAACAAAAATATCGGCCCTAATTCATCGGTGTGACCCTACATTCAAGACAGTCTGATGCATTCGTATAAGAGCTCAATTTTAAACTGTGTACTATTACCTCAACTAAAAATGCATCTAATTTGAACAGCCCATCACTGATATTGTATAATGACAGCTCATCATGCTTAATAATTCCCAATTCAACAATATTCATTTCAAACCAGGACGAACAATGGAAGATGGCTCTTGCTTCACGCCAATATGCTGGGTTATTACAAGCTCTAATGTGGTCGAAAATCGCGTTCATCTCCTATGCTATACGTATCGAATAACGGTGCTGGGACATTCTCACCTCCAATGACTTTCCAGTCTGTCCCAAGTAGGAGAGACTGCAACCATTGCAACCAACTCTGTAGACACCACCAACACGTTATTGGGGAGCATTCTTTATCAAGATGCTTCTAACAGTCCGTGATTTTTTAAATACTACTTGTATATTAAATCTTATAAAAGCATTCGGTAGGATATAGAAATTCTCGTTATATGGGAGGACCAGCACATTCTTGGTATGAGATGTCATCCTAGGTTCTATCCTGTAATAAGTTTTCTCAGCTGCCAGTATGGCAGATTCCATAAACACTTTAGGATATCGCAGTTTCGTGCCAATGTCAAATATTTTCCTAATTTCTTAATCTAGGAACTCCTTACTACACACTATACGCTCTCAAAAACAAAGTAAGAAATACACTCGTTTTGACTTTAGTCTCATGGTTGGAATAATAGTGAATGTATGAGCACACATTGGTGACCTTCCTATATACTGTAAACTTACTTTCTATCAACCCCGTGTATCAATACATCTAAGAATAGAAGTTTGCAGTCCACCTCTTTATCCACGGTGAATTTAATGGAAAAAGAGGTGGACTGTAAACTCCTATTCTTAGAGGTGTTGATACACCGGGTTGATAGAACGTTTAATTTCACTGTATATGGGAAGGCAACACGGAAGGCCAAGAACTATCATCCTACTCCCCCTGTGGCTGTTTTGCATCTTGTATCGCTTGGTTTGCGATATTTGCTTATATATATATATATATATATATATATATATATATTTATATATATATATATATATATATATATATATATATATATATATATATATATAGGATAGCAGATGAACAAGGAGGCTTTAGGAAAGGTAGGGGGTGTGTGGACCAGGTGTTTACAGTGAAACATATAAGTGAACAGTATTTAGATAAGGCTAAAGAGGTCTTTGTGGCATTTATGGATTTGGAAAAGGCGTATGACAGGGTGGATAGGGGGGCAATGTGGCAGATGTTGCAGGTGTATGGTGTAGGAGGTAGGTTACTGAAAGCAGTGAAGAGTTTTTACGAGAATAGTGAGGCTCAAGTTAGAGTATGTAGGAAAGAGGGAAATTATTTCCCAGTAAAAGTAGGCCTTAGACAAGGATGTGTGATGTCACCAGGGTTGTTTAATATATTTATAGATGGGGTTGTAAGAGAAGTAAATGCGAGGGTCTTGGCAAAAGGCGTGGAGTTAAAAGATAAAGAATCACACATAAAGTGGGAGTTGTCACAGTTGCTCTTTGCTGATGACACTGTGCTCTTGGGAGATTCTGAAGAGAAGTTGCAGAGATTGGTGGATGAATTTGGTAGGGTTTGCAAAAGAAGAAAATTAAAAGTGAATACAGGAAAGAGTAAGGTTATGAAGATAACAAAAAGATTAGGTGATGAAAGATTGGATATCAGATTGGAGGGAGAGAGTATGGAGGAGGTGAATGTATTCAGATATTTGGGAGTGGACGTGTCAGCGGATGGGTCTATGAAAGATGAGGTGAATCATAGAATTGATGAGGGGAAAAGGGTGAGTGGTGCACTTAGGAGTCTGTGGAGACAAAGAACTTTGTCCTTGGAGGCAAAGAGGGAAATGTATGAGAGTATAGTTTTACCAACGCTCTCATATGGGTGTGAAGCATGGGTGATGAATGTTGCAGCGAGGAGAAGGCTGGAGGCAGAGGAGATGTCATGTCTGAGGGCAGTGTGTGGTGTGAATATAATGCAGAGAATTCGTAGTTTGGAAGTTAGGAGGAGGTGCGGGATTACGAAAACAGTTGTCCAGAGGGCTGACGAAGGGTTGTTGAGGTGGTTTGGACATGTAGAGAGAATGGAGCGAAACAGAATGACTACAAGAGTGTATCAGTCTGTAGTGGAAGGAAGGCGGGGTAGGGGTCGGCCTAGGAAAGGTTGGAGGGAGTGGGTAAAGGAGGTTTTGTGTGCGAGGGGCTTGGACTTCCAGCAGGCATGCGTGAGCGTGTTTGATAGGAGTGAATGGAGACAAATGGTTTTTAATACTTGACGTGCTGTTGGAGTGTGAGCAAAGTAACATTTATGAAGGGATTCAGGGAAGTCGGCAGGCCGGACTTGAGTCCTGGAGATGGGAAGTACAGTGCCTGCACTCTGAAGGAGGGGTGTTAATGTTGCAGTTTAAAAACTGTAGTGTAAAGCACCCTTCTGGCAAGACAGTGATGGAGTGAATGATTGTGAAAGTTTTTCTTCTTCGGGCCACCCTGCCTTGGTGGGAATCGGCCAGTGTGATAATAATAATAATAATATTGTAACCACGAACGAGTGGCATTGATCAATAACAACACTGCGACTAGTTAAGGACTCGAACCCATGTTGTTTTGGCCCGCTTCAAGGTGAGCGAAAACACACAATGCTCTAACCCACAGGACTACATTACCAACACTGCAACTAGCAGGGGAATCGAGCCAGTGTTGCTTTATCCCGCCTCAAGGTGAGCGAAAATTCACGACGCTGCAACCCAATGGACCATACAATCCTTCAAAGATCACGCACCCAACATAGCTATGTGATCTACAGTGATCCGAAGACATACGATGGTGTGAGTGCCTCAGAGATAATCTCATTCTACTTCCCTTCTGGTGTACTAGCCTCCACAAGCAGTATATATAGTATTGTAACCACGAACGAATGGTATGTGTTGTTATTGATTAAATATCACTTGTTCTTGGTTACAATAATATATATATATATATATATATATATATATATATATATATATATATATATATATATATATATATATATATATAATGTGTGTGTGTATACATATATAACTCGTTCATGCATTATCGGAATATTCGTAAACTGAATCACACAAGAAAATGGAAAAACAATATAAACTGCAGAGTTTAGAACTTTTTCACTCATTTCCATATAAACGAGTTTCAATTTCAACCAAAAGAAATATTTGAAAATTTATGAGATTCCGTTCGCGATGCTCTGGAACTTGCAAATTCATGTTGAAAAGTGACGTATCAAGAGAACATACAAATCGACATTTAATACAGAATCCGCTGAGGAATAAAATGTAACATGTGTTCATTTATTTCCTTAACAGGCTTAGCTATGTCGCTGTTAATTTTTTTTGTTAACAGTATTAACGAGTGCGTTATTAGATTTAAATCTTATTCGCTGAAATATGATCATTAAGGTCGCATATAACCTGTATACCAGCAGTCAATGATATTTTAATTCGTTGAATCGGGATGACAACAAACTCATTGTGACACACAAAAACGTAAGAACAAAACAGTTAAGACATTTATTATGAATTATTTCTCATGAGCAGATTCCTAAAACGAAATGAAAGAATATAGTAATGTTGAAATTGTTTTATTTGACTGTGTGGTTGTAGTATGGATGAGAAGTGACTGTTGAGATTGAGCATATGTGAGGGAATTAGTTAAAGGAGAGGTAGCGGTAATATTAGATAACCAGTTTTGGAAGGAGAAGAGGGAAAATAGATGATTAAATCGAAGAAGTATGTGTATTAGAATGAAGGTGGGAAGTGAGCAGTGACTTATAATAAAAGTTTATTCACTTTGGGAATACGAGTGTGAAGAGAGAGAGAGAGAGAGGTAGGCAGGTAGGTAGGTAGGTAGGTAGGTTGGTTGGTTGGTTTGGTTTGGTTGGTTAGTTTTGGGACACGCTAAGCAAATGCTTAAGGAGATTTGAATCAAGTAAGAAAATCTGTATAGAGGAAGACTGAAATGGCATAGTTGGTACGTTACGAATGCCATGGGTAAATGACAACAGAGGGATTCTAATTCAGTCTAGAAAGAGGTTTAATAATAAGTAATTCATATCATAAGAAAAATTACGAGATACAGTATAGGATGAGATGATAGCAATTTTTAGATTATGTATTTACATATAAAAGACAGAATGATAGACTTCTGGATGTGCATGTTACAGAGGGGCGTCAGAAGTATTAAACATTTTTTTAGTAGTTGCTAAAGTGGGAGTAAAAGATAGATGGCGTAATCATCTCTTATCAAGCATGATGCACGACATATTTCAAATTTGCGTACTGATATCTATAAACTTGTCAATTTTCTAGTCCAAAATATTGTTGATATTCGTAAAGTTATAAATATTTTTCACAAAAACACTGTGTTCTGTGTCAGACGAACATTTTGGCTCGATGTTGGACAAATGTATGAGTTGAACAAATGTATCCATGAGTTCTTAGAAATTACTTTTATGTTAAATCTTTCAAGGACATTCGGCAGGAAAAATAAATTGTAATTGTATGAGAGAACGAGCAAATTCTTGTTCTGAGATGTTATTCTAGGCTCAGCTCCAAGATTAGTTTTCAGTATTGCCAGCAATGCGATTCCAAGGTCTCCTTAGCTAGAAAAAATCACAGAGCTAAACCTAGGATAACACCTCAGATCAAGAATGTGCTGGTTCTCCCATACAATGAGAATTTATCTCTCCTACCAAATGTCCTTAAAAGATTTAACATACAAGTAGTTTTTAAGAATTCACGGACTGTTAGAAGCATTCTGTTAATTCTCAACAGTGTGCTGGTTGTGTCTGCAGAATTGGTTGCAATGGTTGCAACTTATTTTATGTGGGACAGACCGGCAAACCCCTAGATGTCAGGATATCACGACACTGATATTCGATAAGAACTGCCCAGGAATCAAACGCAATTTTCAGCCACCTTAGAATCTGCAATGACTCGGCAAATTGTCCCTTGTTCCACTTGGACTGAACGGAATGTTGTAGAATCGGCAATTATAAAACATGATGAGCATTTATTATACAATAATAGTACATAGCTTAAAATCAGTCTCCTATACGAATGTTTATTTGTCTTATGCATTGTACTTCCACACCAAGGAATTAGGACCTGTTTCCTGCTTGCTTTTTGATGGTTAGACCAGCATCTACCTTAGAATCTTGTGGAATAGTTAAACTATGGCTGTTTTCCTTTGGATAAACTAAAGATGTCTCCCTTCAAATGAGTCCCTTTAAATAGATCCATTTTCTAGAGGTGCAGAAAATTCCTAAGACAAATGCCAGATATATCTATATCTGGTATATAAAGTCTGTTATATCATATCATAGTCTGACCGATTATTTGATAATTGTCAGGTCACTAATGTTACGTTCGTTAGATTATTCCTACACTATCAGTGCTTGTGAGCTGGCTGTCTTCTAATGCTAAAATATTACTCCCTCCTGCCTCTCTTCCTCATTCGAGCAAAGACGTTACTTTTCATCAACATTGCAAGCTCCTAATATGTTGATGACAACATGAAAGGCCTAGAGGTATAATTCAACTCAGCTGGTGATTGTTTTGCGTTTTGTATCACTTGTTCTCGATCTTTGTATAATAATGCTGCAATATTTATGAGAAATAAAGCAGTGATAATAACGGCACAAACAAACACGCACTCCTCACAAACTACACTAATAATCCTCTTCAAAATGCCACGGCTGGAGGACGAAGGTTCAAGCCTCCTCAATCAACTTTTATGTCAGAAAACGCTACTGGCAACATGAGTTCGCTAATGATCGTGCACCAGTTGAAACAGATACACGAGTTGGACTTAAGGCCACTAGGACGTCGACATAATAAGCAAGATATGTGGTGCAAGATTAGTGGTGCAACGAAAGTGATGCATGATGAGTGGTACAACAAAAGTGATGCATTTTTAGTGGTGCAACAAAAGTGATGCATGATGAATGGTATAACAAAAGTGATGCATGATTAGTGGTGCAACAAAAGTGATGCATGATGAGTGGTACAACAAAAGTGATGCAAGTGGTGCATGGTATGTGGTACCCTGGTGATGGTAGAGCGCTCTTGATCCATGGAACTGAAAGCACTCTCCGTTCCACAGACGCTGTATGACCCACTAGGAATGATCTTTTCTTCATAAAAATATTTATGATAAATATTGAGTCTCAAAGAAACCTCATCACTGTGTCGGCAGAAGCACGCCAACGTTACAGCTCAGCTGTCCCTCCAAACTGACGTATCTTCACCCCTCTTTCAGCTGACAGGTTATTTCCCACCTCCAGCACTCAAGACCTGACAACCAGCTTCCCTGAAATCCCGTCATAAATGTTACTTTGCTCATACTCCAGTAGCCCGTCACGTCATAAAGAACACTTGTCTTCACTCCTATCGAACACGCTCACACACGCTAGCTGGATATTGAAGCCTCTCGCTTTCAAAATGTCCTTCAGCCTCTCCCTCCAACGTTTCCTAAGATGACTACCTACTCCCCGTTTCCTAAGATGACTACCTACTCCCCGTTTCCTAAGATGACTACCTACTCCCCGTTTCCTTCACTACGGATTTATACACCTATTTTGCTTCATCGTTTTTAAAAGCCCTAACCACCTCAATTTCGTTTCCACAACCCTCAGGATAATACTTCTAATGTGCACCTTCTACTCTCCAAAGCACGAGTTCTCTGCATAATATTCACACTACACAGATACATCTCTACTGCTTGCACCTCCTCGCTGCAACGTTCAAAACCCATGCTTCACACACCTTTAAGAGACTTGGTACCACTATGCTTTGATACATTCCCCTTTTTGCCTCGATGGATAACGTTCTTTTTCTCCACAGGTGCCTCAATACACCACTCAACATTTTTCCCTAGTCAGTTCTATAGTGATATGTGATATTTAGGTAATATACATTCTGTGATTATTCAGCCTTAAGTAGCCAACATATTGATCGTAAGATTTTAAGAAAGTTTACGTGATAGATATTAAACAAGCTCAGATTAGTGATTAGCGCATCAAAGTCACATTAAAAGAACCAGTTTGGTTTCTGAACTGGACAAAAAAATTAAACTGAGATCTAATATTATGAGAGTTCCTAAGACATAGGATTGTGAAAGTGCTGAGGTCCCATGATTGAGAGTGCCTAGGACCTATTATTATGAGGGAGCCTAATACCTATTATTATGAGGGAGCCTAATACCTATTATTATGAGGGAGCCTAATACCTATTATTATGAGGGAGCCTAATACCTATGATTATAAAAGTACCTAGGATCTATAATTATGAGAGTGCCTAGAACCACTGTTTATGAGAGTGCCTAGCACTCATAATTCTGAGTGCCTGAGACCTTCCAGTGATAAGAGTCTCCAGGACCTATTATTGTTAAATTGACCAGAACACTTAATTATAGTGCAATGCTAACTATCTTATAAATGGAAATATAAACACATATGCAGTATAATGTGATCCTTTGACAACGTTTCGCCCACACAGTGGGTTTTTTTCAAGTCACAAACAGATCTACCTGGGGTGGAAGGTACGCGAGTATTTATAGTCAGGTTCACAATGCTGAGGCCAGGTGGAGAATGCTGCATCTGATGATGTACCGGGTGGGGTTATATTATTATTATTATAATCAAGGGGGAAGCGCTAAACCCGGAGGATTATACAGCGCCTGGGAGGGGATGTGGAAGGCATTCAGGCTTAATTCGGGGAACTGTAGCACAGATCCAATTCACTAAATCAAGAGCCCCTCACCAACATCAAGGAAAGTGGGGTTATAGAGTCTAAAATCTTGGGTAGCTTGGAAAGGAGATTGAATAAGTTTGTGAGCAGACCTTCTGCAGTGTTCTTCCATTCTTATGTTCTTATGTGGGATAGCGATGGAGAAGTTTCTTGGCAAGTGGTTCAGCTATGTTACAGAAGCCACTATTCTGGTTGAAGTTGTCGGATATAGAAATAAGTGATGATTCCAGGATTCTTCGATATTGAGTGTTGTCTTCTGTGGCGATAAGTCTTGAGTTTCTGTAGTTTATCAAGTGACTGTGTGAATTACGGTGTTGTACACAGGCATTCCTTGTATCGTCATATGCTTTTTTTACAAAAGTATTAATTTTTCCATTAACCTAAAAAATAAAAATGTATCTTTAACGTATATGAGAGAATTTTAGAAGGGACTTAATTTTAAATGAGTTCTTGCTAATTGATCAATTTTACCTATTCGGTAAATAATAAACCTTAATTATTGGGTAGAGTACTTGGGTTGGGCAAATATTTTGTTAGTGGTATGTCGTGAAGGACCTAACTAGTTGGGGCCAGCAGGCCTGCTGCAGTGTTCCTGTCCTATGAGTCGGGTGTCTTAGCTCGTCAGGTGTTGCTTTGTTGTGGGGTATGATGGTGAGGGGTGATCTCGACCTTTCATATGTCTTCCTTTGATGTATTTATAGTTCCTTGATCATGTGAGAAGTCACGAAAGCGCTTGGAATTTCACTATTCTTTCACAGTGGTTGTTTTGCACATTTTGATATCACCTGTTTACCGTGATCTTACTGCATATATATATATATATATATATATATATATATATATATATATATATATATATATTATATATATATATATATATATATATATATATTATATATATTTTTTATCACACTGGCCGATTCCCACCAAGGCAGGGTGGCCCGAAAAAGAAAAACTTTCACCATCATTCACTCCATCACTGTCTTGCCAGAAGGGTGCTTTACACTACAGTTTTTAAACTGCAACATTAACACCCCTCCTTCAGAGTGCAGGCACTGTACTTCCCATGAGTTTTTACGAGGATAGTGAGGCTCAAGTTAGAGTATGTAGGAAAGAGGGAAATTTTTTCCCAGTAAAAGTAGGCCTTAGACAAGGATGTGTGATGTCACCGTGGTTGTTTAATATATTTATAGATGGGGTTGTAAGAGAAGTAAATGCGAGGGTCTTGGCAAGAGGCGTGGAGTTAAAAGATAAAGAATCACACACAAAGTGGGAGTTGTCACAGCTGCTCTTTGCTGATGACACTGTGCTCTTGGCAGATTCTGAAGAGAAGCTGCAGAGATTGGTGGATGAATTTGGTAGGGTGTGCAAAAGAAGAAAATTAAAGGTGAATACAGGAAAGAGTAAGGTTATGAGGATAAAAAGATTAGGTGATGAAAGATTGAATATCAGATTGGAGGGAGAGAGTATGGAGGAGGTGAACGTATTCAGATATTTGGGAGTGGACGTGTCAGCGGATGGGTCTATGAAAGATGAGGTGAATCATAGAATTGATGAGGGAAAAAGAGTGAGTGGTGCACTTAGGAGTCTGTGGAGACAAAGAACTTTGTCCTTGGAGGCAAAGAGGGGAATGTATGAGAGTATAGTTTTACCAACGCTCTTATATGGGTGTGAAGCGTGGGTGATGAATGTTGCAGCGAGGAGAAGGCTGGAGGCAGTGGAGATGTCATGTCTGAGGGCAATGTGTGGTGTGAATATAATGCAGAGAATTCGTAGTTTGGAAGTTAGGAGGAGGTGCGGGATTACCAAAACTGTTGTCCAGAGAGCTGAGGAAGGGGTGTTGAGGTGGTTCGGACATGTAGAGAGAATGGAGCGAAACAGAATGACTTCAAGAGTGTATCAGTCTGTAGTGGAAGGAAGGCGGGGTAGGGGTCGGCCTAGGAAGGGTTGGAGGGAGGGGTAAAGGAGGTTTTGTGTGCGAGGGGCTTGGACTTCCAGCAGGCATGCGTGAGCGTGTTTGATATATATATATATATATATATATATATATATATGTGTGTGTATATATATATATATATATATATATATATATATATATATATATATATATATATATATATATATATATGCAAAACAACCACTCTGAAAGAATAGAGAAATTCCAAGCGCTTTCGTGACTTCTCACATTATCAAGGAACTATGAAAGTAAAGCATCCAAAGAAGCTATATAAGGGGTCTGGCCGGCACCTCACTATCAGATCCCACAACGGTTTAAACACCTGACGCGCGCCGACCCAACTTGGATAGGTCCTTGGCACAACTCACCCCACAAACTATTCTACCCAAGAAATAAGAAATTTTAAAGATTATTTGTCCAGTGTATTATTAAATTCTTCCCAAATTCTATTAATTATAAATGGATCTAATTTATATAAACCAAAGGAAATATTCATATTATTGTCAAAACTGCTTTTTATGGAACAAGATTCAATTATATTACTGTCGACCATGGACTTGTTTGATACTACTTTCTCAACTTTTTGAAAATCAATTGGATGGTTAAAATCTCTTACATGAATAAATAGAGCATTGGAATCTTGTCCAGTTCTAATGCTATATTTATGTTGTTTTAATCTTAGTTCGAGATTTTTACCAGTTTTACCGTAATAAACTTTATCGCAAATTTTACAAGGAATCTTATAGACACATCCATCAGCATTTTGGGGGGAATTCTTTATCAAAAGTTTTTTTACTGTATCAAGATTTTTGAATACAACTTTAATATTAAAAGTCTTAAGAAGAGAAGGCATATCAACCAAGTTTTCATGGTAAGGGAGAACCAACATATTTTTAGTTGAATAAGGCTGGTTGTCCCTTTTTGGATTGTAAAAAGTATTTCTAGCAACTTTAAAAGATTTATCAATTACATTTCTTGGGTATTTTAAATCATTACCTATTTCATAAATTTTGGATATTTCCTCATCTATGAACTCAGGACTACAAATTCGTAAAGCTCTCAAAAACATTGATGAGAAAACAGACAGTTTGACTCTATCTTGATGCGAGGAATAATAGTGGACATAGGAACAGTTATTTGTAGGTTTTCTGTAAATTTTAAATTTGAATTCATTATTACCCTTAATAATTAAAACATCTAGAAAAGGCAATGAGTTATTTTCTTCAAACTCAACAGTAAAGTTTATAGAATGGGCTAAGTTATTTAATTTTCCTAGGAAATGGTGTATATCTACATTTTTGGGCATAAGACACAAAATATCATCAACATATCTGAACCATTTAGCTCTATTAGGGAGGATTGTGTTAAGTAACCTTGTTTCAAAAAATTCCATGTATAGGTCACTAAGAACAGGTGAAAGAGGATTTCTCATTGCCATACCAAACTTCTGAGTGTAAAACTTATCATTAAATACAAATTTTGCATCAACAATGCAAAGTTTAATAAGTTTAATGATAGTAGAAACTGGCAATGGTAAATCATAGTTAACGAGTTCTTCAGATAAGAAACTTAATAAATCATCAACAGGAACTTTCGTAAACAAGGAAGTAACATCAAAACTAACCATGTTAAAATCATTTAAGTCAGTCAAGGAGCTTAATTTATCAACCAAGTCTATGTTGTTTTTAACATTAAAGTTAGAAATTTTGCCAACAATAGGGCTCAAAATATCAACAAGCCATTTGGATAATTTATATGAAACTGACCCTATGGAGCTAATAATTGGTCTGACTGGATTCCCTGGTTTGTGTGTTTTTATTAGTCCATACATGTAAGGCAAAGATGGATTAGTGGAAGTAAATTGTTTGACTAATTCATCTTTGCCTTTCAGTAGAAGTTTTATTGTTTTATTGAAATTGCTGTTAACGGTTTCTAGAGTGCACCATCAAGTCCTCAAGCTTTAAATTAGTATGAAGACAGACCCCATGCTTCAAGATTTCTTCACAAGTTTCAGAGGAAACAGCTTGCCACGGCCCGCGAACGCACTGACTGCGTCCCCACCAGTGAAATCGTGAAAGACTGGAAAATGAGCTGTTCTATAAAACTTGCATGCTTATTAATGTCTTTATACCGAATGTGGTTCAGTTTTACTCGTTTCTGTTGCGAAGGGCAATATATCCTGCCGGAAAAAGACACAGTAAAGCATTTGTCTGTTTATCAGAGATGACTATGGATCTGAATCCGTACTGAGCCATGCTGATCATACAGAAGCATTCGTGTGCCAGTTTCCTCTCGTGTTCTTGTCAGGTCTTGGGGTTCATCCAATGATCCTGGATGATTAGAAAGCACATGTATCCGCTTTCTCTCTCTCTCTCTCTCTCTCTCTCTCTCTCTGCAGCTTCTTCCACTCTGAAAATAAGAATTTGACCAGACCTACCTTTTCATTATTGCTCAGGAATTTTCACCATTACAGGAGGTTATACCCTGAAGCGATGTTCTTCCACTGTGTGCCACTCGTGGAACCCTTTTCCTATCCCTTAGCATTTTTGACAGAGGTCATCCAGTAGACATCAAAAACAATAATGTCGATTCTGTGAGCACCCTCGTGTAGAGCCATGCAAATTTTTTTACGGTATCTTTCATTTTCTGGACCAGACTCATTCCATTGATAATACATACTG
Organism: Cherax quadricarinatus; assembly: GCF_038502225.1. Classification (NCBI taxonomy): domain Eukaryota; kingdom Metazoa; phylum Arthropoda; class Malacostraca; order Decapoda; family Parastacidae; genus Cherax; species Cherax quadricarinatus. The sequence goes on along the minus strand of NC_091295.1, from coordinate 60,447,716 downwards.
ATGGTTCTGAAGTAGTATATGCTAGAGAGACATTCTCCAGCTCTCTGGAAAATAAAGCTTTATTAGTCTTTAACAAAGATTCACCGCTGATTAAGAACGCCCCTGGAAGTGGTAGATTTCAGTTTGTCTTCAGGTTCCCTTGTTGCTCCTGATGTGGGAGAATTTCAAGTTGTGTTCACATTGTCATGGAATTGTGCTGTAGGTGACACTTTTAGAAACGTTCCATTTTTTCAGGTTCTGGCTTGCTTCCTCTCCTTTGTCGTCTGGACTGGTTGTGTAATGAAACTTCTTCATATGGCTTAACTTGTGCATTATTTTTGCAGTAATGCCATTCAGCAGCTAAGTATCGATAAAGACGCTACGACAAGTACTTTGGTAGGTCAGTGGCATAGTATCTCCCCGTCATTGTTTGTGTGTGTGTGTGTGTGTGTGTGTGTGTGTGTGCGCGCGTGTGCGCGCGTGTGTCCGTGTGTCTGCGCGTGCGTGCGTTTCATGTCATGAAACTCAAAGTTACGAAAATTTTGTATTGTGAGACGTTACTTTTTTTAAACATTTTGTGTCGCTGGTAGCTTAATTACATGTCTTACGAATTTTTGTAATAAATTTGGTAATAAGCAGACCGGGTGGAGTAAATGTCTCTTAGATGCAACGAATGTTTTCATTAATGATATCGTTCTGCCCACTCTGTGGCCGACAAGTTGTAACACCTGAGTGAGCGAAAGGTTCTCTCTAATAACAGTATCAATTGCACCCCTTCGGTATTTAATATGCCAGACCAATTGCAGCTAAAGATTTATGTGAAAAGTACATAGCGGGTACCCCCCACCCCCTCCCCGTCCCCAGCCCAAAATGATCTTCCTAATGTCAGAAACTACCACAGTTTGAATAGCTAATTCGCCTGAAAAAAACACGCAGTTGTATCACTTAAATAAACCAAAACAAATTATAGCTCACGGTTCTTACTTGGTCGACACTAAAATAAACCACTGTAAACCATAGCTCACAGTTCTTTCTTGGTCATTCATGATCCTACACAACACAGTCGACATTAAAATAAACCACTGTAAACCATAGCTCACAGTTCTTTCTTGGTCATTCATGATCCTACACAACACAGTCGACACTAAAATAAACCACTAGAAACTCTAACTCAGTTCATTATTTCTTGCCCATGATCTTCCACGTTGCAGTCAGCCTCATTAAAATTGCCCCACATCATTTATTCTTTTTTCAATGAGCAATTATTGGCTCCGCAGAGACCAGGTAATGATCTCATTAGTAGTTCCTACACACAACTGTCGCACAAGGGACATTCGTCCCCCTAATTTAAGAAAGTGGCCCTTCTAGATATAGGAGTCTTGTGATCTAGTTAGCTAGTGAGGGGAGTTAATGAACCGTATCGCAGCTCTGAATTACAAATTAAAATTTCGTTTTGTTCGATACTGTTAAGAAATGCGTGGGGGTACGAGGGCAGGTAGCGATGGAACTGTAGTGTGGACGTGGGGTGAAAGTGACTTGGAAGGGAACTGACTGCTATTGATGGGCAGCAAGAAATCAGAAACACGAGAAATTATTGTTGCAGCAGCAGCAGATAAGATTAGATATGATGGTTAGGATGTGATGATGGTTAGGAGGTGGGTTCATGCAGCACAAGAATTAGCTCTATGTAGTGCTTTATCAACTCTTGCAGCGCTCTGTATATATCTTCATCACGTCATCTTACGCATTATGTAGAGATTTGTCAAGCCATGTTTTTCTGAAAGTTAACCTTCGTCAAGCCATATTTTGCTGTCGTATTATGTTTCTTTCTGTGTTCGGCATCTTGCGTCTCATACTGTAAAGCACTGGTGGAGTTCCTATGGTACAGCTGGAACACCTCCGGGATACTACTGGGGTATCTCTGGGGTACCTCCTGGAGCACTAATTAAATGAGGTATCGCCACTTTTCTTGCCTCTCCTTCGATATCCTCGGAAGATCAGCGGGTATAAGCACGTGAAAGCGCTCAGAAATGTTAAAAGCAGGAGGGGATATAGTGTTGGAGAGGTTGGTATTTTTGTTTAATAAATGTATGAAAGAGGGGAAGGTACCTAGGGATTGGCAGAGAGCATGTATAATCCCTTTACATAAAGGGAAGGGGGACAAAAGATATTGTAAAAATTATAGAGGAATAGGTTTACTGAGTATACCAGGAAAAGTGTACGGTTGGGTTATAATTGAAAGAATTAGAGGTAAGAATGAATGTAGGATTGCGGATGAGAAAGGAGGTTTTAGAGTGGGTAAGGGATGTGTAGATCAAGTGTTTACATTGAAGCATATATGTGAACAGTATATAGATAAAGGTAGAGAAGTTTTTATTGCATTTATGGATTTAGAAAAGGCATATGATAGAGTGTATAGGGGAGCAATGTGGCAGATGTTGCAAGTATATGGAATAGGTAGTAAGTTACTAAATGCCGTAAAGAGTTTTTATGAGGATAGTGAGGCTCAGGTTAGGGTGTGTAGAAGAGAGGGAGACTACTTCCCGGTGAAAGTAGGTCGTAGACAGGGATGTGTAATGTCACCATGGTTGTTTAATATGGATGAGTTTGGGAGTGTGTGTAAAGGTAGAAAGTTGAAAGTGAACATAGAAAAAAATAAGGTGATGAGGGTATTAAATGATTTAGATAAAGAAAAATTGGATATCAATTTGGGGAGGAGTAGTATGGAAGAAGTGAACGTTTTCAGATACTTGGGAGGTGACGTGTCGGCGGATGGATTTATGAAGGATGAGGTTAATCATAGAATTGATGAGGGAAAAAAGGTGAGTGGTGCGTTGAGGTATATGTGGAGACAAAAAACGTTATCTATAGAGTCAAAGAAGGAATGTATGAAAGTATAGTAGTACCAACAATCTTATATGGGTGTGAAGCTTGGGTTGTGAATGCAGCAGCGAGGAGACGGTTGGAAGCAGTGGAGATGTCCTAAGGGCAATGTGTGATGTAAATATTATGCAGAAAATTAGGAGAAGGTGTGGAGTTAATAAAAGTATTAGTCAGAGAGCTGAAGAGGGGTTGTTGAGGTGGTTTGGTCATTTAGAGAGAATGGATCAAAGTAGAATGACATGGAGAGCGTATAAATCTGTAGGGAAAGGAAGGCGGGGTAGGGGTCGTCCTCGAAAAGGTTGGAGGGAGGGGTTAAAGGAGATCTTGTGGGCGAGGGGCTTGGACTTCCAGCAAGCGTACGTGAGCGTGTTAAATAGAAGTGAATGGAGACGAATGGTATTGGGGACCTGACGAACTGTTGGAGTGTGAGCAGGGTAATATTTAGTGAAGGGATTCAGGTAAACCAGTTATTTTTATACAGCTGGACTTGAGTCCTGGAAATGGGAAGTACAATGCCTGCACTCTAAAGGAGGGGTTCGGGATATTAGTAGTTTGGAGGGATATGTTGTGTATCTTTATAGGTAAATGCTTCTAAGCTGTTGTGTTCTGAGCACCTCTGCAAAAACAGTGATTATGTGTGAGGTGAAAGTGCTGAATGATGATGAAAGTATTTTCTTTTTGGGGATTTTCTTTCTTTTTTGGGTCACCCTGCCTCGGTGGGAGACGGCCGACTTGCTAATATTTATATATATATATATATATATATATATATATATATATATATATATATATATAATCTTGCCGAATACGTAAAACTGGTCAATTAGTAAGAACTCATTTAAAATTAAGTCCTTTCTAAAATTTTCTTTTATACGTTTACAGATATATTTTTTCATTGATATTAATGTAAAAATTTGTAATTTTTCACCAAAACAATCTTAAAAAACTTACCAAACCTTATTGTAACAAGCGCAATTTATTTTAGCCTAATCCAACTAAATATATTTTAGATGCTTTTACAATAATTTAATACTAAACAAACAGTGAAATATATATTTTTCGTTAGGTTCAGGATGATTTCTGCGAAATTATTGCATACACAATTTTCACTTGTCTTATATGGCAAGATGAGCGTTGCCGGTATCTGTTTTACATGATGGTAGGATTGCTTGTGTCTTTTCTCTGTGTCATAAACACGCTGGATAACAGGTATATCTTGCTACTTCTACTTACACTTAGGTCACACTGCACTGGCAGGCACATGCATATATATGCATACACTCATCTAGGGTTTTTCTTCTTTTTCTTAATAGCTCTTGTTCTTGTTTTTTTCTCTCTATTATCCATGGGGAAGTGGAAAAGAATCTTCTGTAAGTCATGCGTGTCGTATGAGGCGACTAAAATGCCGGGGGCAATGGGCTAGGAGCCCCTTTTCCTATACACATTTCCTAAAAATGAGAAGAAAAACTTCATAAAACTGAGTTGCTTGAATGTGCGTGGATGTAGTGTGGATGATAAGAAAGAGATGATTGCTGATGTTATGAATTGAAAGAAGTTAAATGTCCTGGCCCTAAGTGAAACAAAGCTGAAGGGGGTAGGAGAGTTTCAGTGGGGAGAAATAAACGGAATTAAGTCAGGAGTAGCTGAGAGAGTTAGAACTAAGGAAGGGGTAGCAATAATGTTTAGGGACCAGTTATGGAAGGAGAAGAGGGAATATAAATGTGTAAATTCCAGGATTATGTGGATTAAAATAAGGGTTGGATATGAAAAGTGGGTCATAATAAGCGTGTGTGCACCTGGAGAAAAGAGTTTTTGGGAGATGTTAAGCGAATGTATAGGAACCTTTGAACCGAGTGAGAGAGTAATTGTGGTCGGGGACCTAAATGCTAAAGTAGGAGAAACATTTAGAGAGGGTGTGGTAGGTAAGTTTGGGGTGTCAGGTGTAAATGAAAATGGAAACCCTTTGAACCTTGTATAGAAAGGGGTTTAGTTATAAGTAATACGTATTTTAAGAAAAAGAGGATAAATAAGAATACAAGATATAATGTAAGGCGTAATGACGGTAGTTTGTTGGACTATGTACTGGTAGATAAAAGACTGTTGAGTAGACGTCAGGATGTATATGTCTATAGAGGGGCCACAGATATATCATATCACTTTCTAGTTGTAGCTACAGTGAGAGTAAAAGGTAGATGGAATACAAGGAAAATAGAAGCAGCAATTAAGAGAGAGGTGAAGGTGTATAAACTAAAAGACGAGTCAGTTAAGGTAAGATATAAACAACTATTGGAGGATAGATGGGCTAGTGAGAGTATAGGCAATGGAGTCGAAGATGTATAGGATAGGTTTAAGAATGTAGTGTTAGAGAGTTCAGCAGAAGTTTGTGGTTACAGGAAAGTGGGTATGGGAGGGAAGAAGAGCGATTGGTGGAATGACGTAAAGAGAGTAGTGAGGGAGAAAAAGTTAGCATATGAGAGATTTTTACAAAATAGAAGTGATGCAAGGAGGGAAGAGTATATGGAAAGAAAAAGAGAGGTTAAGAGAGTGGTGAAGCAATGTAAGAAGAGAACAAATGAGAGAGTGGGTGAGATGTTATCAACAAATTTTGTAGAAAATAAATAAAAGTTTTGGAGTGAGATTAATAAGTTGAGGAAGCCTAGGGAACAAATGGATTTGACAGTTAAAAATAGGAGAGGAGAGTTATTAAATGGAGAGTTAGAGGTATTGGGAAGATGGAGGGAATATTTTGAGGAATTGTTAAATGTTGATGAAGATAGGGAAGCTGTAATTTCGTGTATAGGGCAAGGAGGAATAACATCTTGTAGGAGTCAGGAAGAGCCAGTTGTGAGTATGGGGAAAAGTTCGTGAGGCAGTGGGTAGAATGAAAGGGGGTAGGGCAGCTGGGATTGATGGAATAAAGATAGAAATGCTAAAAGCAGGTGGGGGTATAGTTTTGGAGTGGCTGGTGCTATTATTTAATAAACGTATGGGAGAGAGTATGCCACCTAGGGATTGGCAGAGAGCATGCATAATACCTTTGTATAAAGTCAAAGGGGATAAAAGAGAGTGCAAAAATTATAGGGGAATAAGTCTGTTGAGTATACATGTATGGTGGAGCTATTATTGAAAGAATTCAGAATAAGACGGAGAGTAGGATAGCAGATGAACAAAGAGGCTTTAGGAAAGGTAGGGTGGTTTATAGATCAAGAGTTTATATTGAAACATATAGGTGGACAATATTTAGATAAGGCTTTTTTGGCATTTATGGATTCGGAAAAGGGATATGACAGGGTAGATAGGGGGGGGACAATGTGGGAGATGTTGCAGGTGTATGATATAGGAGGTAGGTTACTGAAAGCAGTGAAGAGTTTTTACGAGGATAGTGAGGCTCAAGTTAGAGTATGTAAGAGAGAGGGAGATTATTTCCCAGTAAAAGTAGGCCTTAGACAAGGATGTGTGATGTCACCATGGTTGTTCAAAATATTTATAGATGGGGTTGTAAGAGAAGTAAATGCGAGGGTCTTGGAGAGGTGTGGAGTTAAAAGTTAAGGAATCAGACACAAATTGCGAGTTGTTACAGTTGCTCTTTGCTGATGACACTGTGCTTCAGGGAGATTCTGAAGAGAACTTGCAGAGGTTGGTGGGTGAATTTGGTAGGGTATGCAAAAGAAGAAAATTAAAAGTGAACATACGAAAGAGTAAGGTTATGAGGATAAAAAGATTAGGTGACAAAAAATTGGATATCAGACTGAAGGGATAGAGTATGGAGGAGGTGAATGTATTCATATATTTAGGAGTGAACGTGCCAGCAGATGGGTCTATGAAGGATGAGGTGAATCATAGATTTGATGAGGAGAAAATGGTGAGTGGTGCACTTAGGAGTCTGTAGAAACAAAGAACTTTGTCCATGCAAGTGTGTTGTACCAACACACTTGTATGAGTGCGAAGCGTGGGTGATGAATGTTGCAACAAGGAGAAGGTTGGAGGCAGTGGAGATGTCATGTCTGAGGGCAATGTGTGGTGTGAATATTATTTTTATTATCACACTGGCCGATTCCCACCAAGGCAGGGTGGCCCGAAAAAGAAAAACTTTCACCATCATTCACTCCATCACTGTCTTGCTGATGACACTGTGCTTCAGGGAGATTCTGAAGAGAACTTGCAGAGGTTGGTGGGTGAATTTGGAAGGGTATGCAAAAGAAGAAAATTAAAAGTGAACATAGGAAAGAGTAAGGTTATGAGGATAAAAAGATTAGGTGACAAAAAATTGGATATCAGACTGAAGGGATAGAGTATGGAGGAGGTGAATGTATTCATATATTTAGGAGTGAACGTGCCAGCAGATGGGTCTATGAAGGATGAGGTGAATCATAGATTTGATGAGGAGAAAATGGTGAGTGGTGCACTTAGGAGTCTGTAGAAACAAAGAACTTTGTCCATGCAAGTGTGTTGTACCAACACACTTGTATGAGTGCGAAGCGTGGGTGATGAATGTTGCAACAAGGAGAAGGTTGGAGGCAGTGGAGATGTCATGTCTGAGGGCAATGTGTGGTGTGAATATTATTTTTATTATCACACTGGCCGATTCCCACCAAGGCAGGGTGGCCCGAAAAAGAAAAACTTTCACCATCATTCACTCCATCACTGTCTTGCCAGAAGGGTGCTTTACACTACAGTTTTTAAACTGCAACATTAACACCCCTCCTTCAGAGTGCAGGCACTGTACTTCCCATCTCCAGGACTCAAGTCCGGCCTGCCGGTTTCCCTGAATCCCTTCATAAATGTTACTTTGCTCACACTCCAACAGCACGTCAAGTATTAAAAACCATTTGTCTCCATTCACTCCTATCAAACACGCTCACGCATGCCTGCTGGAAGTCCAAACCCCTCGCACACAAAACCTCCTTTACCCCCTCCCTCCAACCTTTCCTAGGCCGACCCCTACCCCGCCTTCCTTCCACTACAGACTGATACACTCTTGAAGTCATTCTGTTTCGCTCCATTCTCTCTACATGTCCGAACCACCTCAACAACCCTTCCTCAGCCCTCTGGACAACAGTTTTGGTAATCCCGCACCTCCTCCTAACTTCCAAACTACGAATTCTCTGCATTATATTCACACCACACATTGCCCTCAGACATGACATCTCCACTGCCTCCAGCCTTCTCCTCGCTGCAACATTCATCACCCACGCTTCACACCCATATAAGAGCGTTGGTAAAACTATACTCTCATACATTCCCCTCTTTGCCTCCAAGGACAAAGTTCTTTGTCTCCACAGACTCCTAAGTGCACCACTCACTCTTTTTCCCTCATCAATTCTATGATTCACCTCATCTTTCATAGACCCATCCGCTGACACGTCCACACGTTCACCTCCTCCATACTCTCTCCCTCCAATCTGATATTCAATCTTTCATCACCTAATCTTTTTGTTATCCTCATAACCTTACTCTTTCCTGTATTCACCTTTAATTTTCTTCTTTTGCACACCCTACCAAATTCATCCACCAATCTCTGCAACTTCTCTTCAGAATCTCCCAAGAGCACAGTGTCATCAGCAAAGAGCAGCTGTGACAACTCCCACTTTGTGTGTGATTCTTTATCTTTTAACTCCACGCTTCTTGCCAAGACCCTCACATTCACTTCTCTTACAACCCCATCTATAAATATATTAAACAACCACGGTGACATCACACATCCTTGTCTAAGGCCTACTTTTACTGGGAAAAAATTTCCCTCTCTCCTACATACTCTAACTTGAGCCTCACTATCCTCGTAAAAACTCTTCACTGCTTTCAGTAACCTACCTCCTACACCATACACTTGCAACATCTGCCACATTGCCCCCCTATCCACCCTGTCATACGCCTTTTCCAAATCCATAAATGCCACAAAGACCTCTTTAGCCTTATCTAAATACTGTTCACTTATATGTTTCACTGTAAACACCTGGTCCACACACCCCCTACCTTTCCTAAAGCCTCCTTGTTCATCTGCTATCCTATTCTCCGTCTTACTCTTAATTCTTTCAATTATAACTCTACCATACACTTTACCAGGTACACTCAACAGACTTATCCCCCTATAATTTTTGCACTCTCTTTTATCCCCTTTGCCTTTATACAAAGGAACTATGCATGCTCTCTGCCAATCCCTAGGTACCTTACCCTCTTCCATACATTTATTAAATAATTGCACCAACCACTCCAAAACTATATCCCCACCTGCTTTTAACATTTCTATCTTTATCCCATCAATCCCGGCTGCCTTACCCCCTTTCATTTTACCTACTGCCTCACGAACTTCCCCCACAAACTATTATCAATGGGGCTGATGAAGAGTTTTTGAGGTGGTTCGGACATGTAGAGAGAATGGAACAAAACAGAATGACTTCGAGAATCTGTAGTGGAGGGAAGGCGGGGTAGTGGTCGGCCTATGATGGGTTGGAGGGAGGGGGTAAAGGAGGTTTTGTGTGCGAGGGGCTTGGACTTATAGCAAGCGTGCGTGAGTGTATTTGATAGGAGTGAATGGAGACAAATGGTTTTTAATACTTGACGTGCTGTTGGAGTGTGAGCAAAGTCACATTTCTGAAGGGATTCAGGGAAACTGGCAGGCTGGACTTGAGTCCTGGAGATGGGAATACAGAGTCTACACTCTGAAGGAGGGGTGTTAATGTTACAGTTTTATTACTGTAGTGTAAAGCACTACAGTTTTTTCTTATATTTAGTATTATTTGCAGGAGAAGGGGTTACCAGCCAGTTGCTCCCTTCAATTTAGTCGCCTTTTACGATACGCATTCCGTACGGGGAAAGATTTTCTTCCACGTTCACATGGAGATGTTAGGAAAATAAAGTAGAACAAGAACTATTAAGAAAATAGAAGAAAACTAGATGGATATGTTTATACGTACGTGTACTTGTATGTGTAGTGCGACCTAAATGAAAGTAGAAATAGCAAGAAGTACCTGTTATCTTGCATATTTATAAGACAGAAAAAGACAACAATATTATAACTGTATTAATATATTTGCTTCTGCTTTGCATTCGATGAGAAGTTTGTTTCTTCAGCGAATAAAATATGCAATATCAAGATGCGATATTACCCTTTTATAGGCTTTATTTCTAAAGATGTGGTGAGGCGATCACTGGAGTTGAGTTTGTAATGGTGTTGGTGGCAGTGGAAATAATTCTCATATATATATATGTGTATATATATATATATATATATATATATATATATATATATATATATATATATATATATATATATATACATACATACACACACACACACACGCACACACACGGAGGTACCACCTCTAGAACTGGACCGGGGACCTGGAGTTTACCTGGAGAGAGTTCCGGGGGTCAACGCCCCCGCGGCCCGGTCTGTGACCAGGCCTCCTGGTGGATCAGAGCCTGATCAACCAGGCTGTTACTGCTGGCTTCACGCAATCCAACGTACGAGCTACAGCCCGGCTGGTCAGGTACCGACTTTAGGTGTTTGTCCAGTGCCTGCTTGAATTCACCCAGGGGTCTATTGGTAATCCCCCTTATGTATGCTGGGAGGCGGTTGAACAGTTTTGGGCCCCTGACACTTATTGTATTGTCTCTTAACGTGCTAGTGACACCCCTGCTTCTCATTGGGGGGATGTCTCATCGTCTGCCAATTCTTTTGCTTTCGTTGTGAGTGATTTTCGTGTGCAAGTTCGGTACTAGTCCTTCTAGGATTTTCCAGGTGTATATAATCATGTATCTCTCCCGCCTGCGTTCCAGGGAGTACAGGTTCAGGAACTTCAAGCGCTCCCAGTAATTGAGGTGTTTTATCTCCGTTATGCGCTCCGTGAAGGTTCTCTGTACATTTTCTGGAGAAGAGTATTATTAATAAACGTACTTCAGGACAAACTCAAAATTCTCCTCGGAGCTGTTTAAATATTTTCTTCTCCTACCATCCCCTATATTCTATGTGAGCTTTATTTATGGACAGAATGCATTGTCAAAAAAAAAAAAAAATGAATACACTGGTGCAGTATATGAAAGATTATGAATCTCCTCCAGCTCCTCTGAAGTTGGAAGTGAGCCATGTATGCAGCAAGCATTTCCCATCTGGATGGCCACGCTGAGGCACTGGAACATGAAAGTGGCTGCCGTCAGGTCTCTAGTTGTGTCAATGAGTTTGAAACCCAGTTCTTTAAGGAAACATGTGGTGTTTTTTCCCCATGATACAAAGGTCTCTGATCCCACAAGGACAAATTGATACTGTTGGTTGCCGATCTTGTACTCCTCCGTGTGATCAGCAGCTCCTCCCTCTTGCCCGACACTGATGGATGTAGGTGTCAGCCAGCATCGACATGCAGGTATAGTCCCATACTAAGAGCTTGCCATTCTTCCAAGGATAGATGGTGATACAGTCGGGGCGGTTTGCGGATTTGTGACTATTGTTTGCTGCTAGTGATCAGGGCTCTCCTTCGGTTGGGCGTCCAGCTATAGCAAGGCTTCTCTTTATGATATCGTTGACTTCATTGTGTTTTGCATGCCAGCCCTTGGTTTTTGGAGCAGTTAAGACCATGTAGGCCATATTGGTCAGCTTGCGCATCACCGCAAATACTCGTATATCCCGTGTGAATTGGGTCAGCGAGGCGGAAAGCCACTGCAATTCGGAGGGTCTTAGGGTCGAGGCCTATTCCCATCGCCGAAATGGGAACTGTTTGAATTAAGTCCTCAGAGTGAGTTTCAGTCACAGCTTGGAGATGGGCAATCTCATGTCCGACGTTACAGCCCTTAGCATGTTGGCAAGCATCGTTTCAGTGATGAGGCCATCCCAGCTTGCCTATATTCCAGTTCTGCACTAGGTTTTTTTTGCTGGATCAGCAAGTCTCTCCCATTCGGTAATGGCACTGGCGTAGCTAGGGTCATGTATTCCTCCTGAGTCACTGAGGTTGCACTGAAGAATTTGTTTTATTAACTCATTTGATGATATGGAAAAGGATATGAAAGCTGGCAAGGCAGTCTGGGAGGAATTGCGTACTCCCAGCCCCCCCATCCCTTACCTGACTGGAAGTGAGTTTTGCAACTACTGTCCATCTTCAAGGGAAAGATTCAATACACTCTCTCGCATGGTCTTCAGGAGTCATATTTCTTGCGTTTTGGACTCACGAAGGCTAGGGAGAATCTCAGGAAGTAGGTAAATTTTGGGATCGACAGGCACCTGGTTAGTAAGTAGAAGGCATCATGTGTATCAGTCTTTCATGCTGCCTTCCATCGCCTGAGATCTGAGATTTTCTTTTCTAGAATGAGATCAATGACACTGGGCTCAAGAGGAGCACCAAGGGGAGTGCTCTTGGATGGATCAATGGCTCGTGCATCTAGCAAAATAGCACTAATATCTTCAATGATATGTTCATTGGTAGAAACTATTTCGAATTTGCTAGGGTTTAAATATAGGCCCAGGCTCTCTCCCATGTCTTTAATTTTTCTGATGCTCTCTAGGAGAGATTCTGTAGTGCTAGGTAGGGTATCATCATTAACATCCAGATATAGAACTCACAGGAGAGCGCTTATGTGACTTCCTTGATGACCAGACAGAAAAAAAAGGGGTGAGAAGGATCCCCCTGTTTGGTCTCCCAATCAATAGTTTAGAAGTCACATTACAACACGATTGTATGGAGGGATAGAGGGAAGGGAAGTGTCTAGAAACTGCTTGAAGAGATGCATCCCTTCTAAGTTGAATGCGTTCAAAAAGTTCAGTTTAATCAAGGCTTTTTCATATGACATGTTGCTGAAGTATATTCGATGTATATTAGACGGTGGCTTTAGTTAACTCAGAAGGTAATCAAGGTTGAATTAAGACTCACGAAATCATAATACATGATTGCAAATAAATTAGGCAACGGGTCGGGGATGGAACCCCTGGCAAGTGAATCCTAAAGTTTACTGGCCAGTGCGTTCCTTCATTTCTAGGACAAATTCTTGCCTATTTTATGACTCCGAACTTTCTAATTATTATTTCCACTCTTCCCTCCTTTCTTTCTATCTCTGTATGTCTAAGTCTCTCCTCATTCATTATCTATGCTTCCGTGTCTCCTTTCTATTTCATCTTATCTCCTTCTTCAGCTTCTACGCTTCACCAACATCCTCAACTCTCCAACACACACCACCCTACCCACCGTTCCCTTCACTTTCCCACTATCCTCCAGATCCCTCCTCAGATCACCACACGCCCCAATCCCTCATATCCCCTTCTATTCTCCACCTCTCTCCCAACTCTCCTCCACACTCCTTCATCTCATCTCTCTCTCCCTTCCCTCACAGCTTCCACAGACAAGGCTCTTAGTCCCAAATGGGTCGAGTTTGAAATCACGATGAATATTGAGATGGGACATTACCATGCCTTCCTCAGAACCTCACTGATTGCGGGTTGGTGACTAATGTTTCTTTTGAATCGTTAATTAAGTAGTTCTGTTAAACAGTGGCGGTTGAACACTTTATGCACTCATCTAGATTTGTTATGGTGGGTCGAATTAATCGCGGCCCACTTCTAAGGACCGCTCTTAGAGTATTTTTCAGCAGTGAGACTATTTATGGAGTCTGCCTCAGTATACTTTAAATCCATGTCATTCCACTTAATTAGCATTCTGTGACAAAAAAAAAATTCCTTCTTAACACCTCAATGGGGCAATAGTTTCTGTAATTACTAAATATATAAATTTGTCCCTCAGTGTCTTATCATTTCATATGAGCATCGTGTAAGTCATGATCATATTAACTCTTGCTTTCCTTTCTTAGACTGTCATAAATTTCAATATCTTTAATCTTTGTATTCAGGAACTGTTTTCTTATGAAAAATATGAATATTTTCTATATTTTAAACTTGCTTGTGATCAGGTGTTGACTCAGTAATGTTCATGCTGTTGTATACTGACTGATGGCGTTGCTGATAGCAGTTCTTAGGGTTGCAACACTCATATAAAGCAGAAGTTACTCAGCAGACAGTCTCTGAATACTCTTGTTATATGCTCTGTATTACGCTTTTTCCTACATATCCTTCCATTTGCTTGAGCGAAGCCTGACCCTCTTCCGTCGAATACTGTATTCCCTTCCTCGGAGTTTATAATTTTACACCAGGGGTGAATGACGTCCCAGCCAGTTGAATGAGCATTCCTGCATCCTTCCCAGATTTTCTGGAGTCCCCTTCTACTATTTCATTTTTTTTTATTTTTACCTCCGGACAGTTCTAGGTGAACAATGGGCTCTCTCTGTTCTTGCTGTCTGTCCTCCTCTCGGAAATGAATTTCTCTTCTGCCTCCCGGCACCTCTCGGCTAATCTTTCAACCATTTCGTCCGCTGTTTTTCCTTACAGCTCACTTTCCTGCTCTTCTTCTCTCAGGGAACACACTCATCTTCACACAGTTTCCTCACAGGTAGCCAACGATGGCTCTAACTTCTTCCCCTTTAAGAATAGTTACTAAATTCTGGTGAAGAAACCTTTGTCCTAGCAAATGAAACTACCTTACAATTTTTTTAATTAAATCTTATTTTGAAAAAAAAAAAATATGTACAATTCAGGACGTTTATTATAGGAAACGTTTCGCCACGAGTAGCTTCTTCAGTCCTAAAATATAGGACTGAAGAACCCATTCAACATTCAGGGCGAAACATTTTCTGCAATAAATGTTCTGAATTGTACATAAGTGTCTTTTTCCTCATTTTGTCGCTATTTTCATACCATTTTTCATATGTGATATCCTCCCACTACTCAGGTTCAAGATGGTCAACACGGGTTTAGTGCTTCCCTATGAATGTATCGATAATCAGTCTTTATATATTCAACTTAAATGTTACTTCTAGCACCAAATCATAATCGTTTATCATTTTCCAGAGTTTCGCCGACAGCAGTTAAGAAAAGCCCTTAACTGGGACTATGTTTTGCTCAGTGATTCTGTTCCGTATTTGTTACTTTCGTTTTCCTCTTTCACTTCTCATTATCTTTCATCCCTTTGAGAACACTGCATCTGTAAGCACTCTCGTAAACTCCCTCACAATAAATATTATGTTTGGCTCTTCACATTTTCTAATATCAGAGGTCTTATTCAACCGGTTATCAACATTCGTGTATTCTACTGTAAATGTTTCGTCAGTGCTCTTGCTTATGCATAAGCCGTGCGTGTGCTGAACTATTTGTACTCCTGGCCCCACCTCTTCACTGATCGCTACTAGGTCCTCTCTCTCCCTGTTCCATGAGCTTTATTATACCTCGTCTTAAATGTATGAGTGTGTGTGTGTGTATGTGTGTGTGTGTGTGTGTGTGTGTGTGTGTGTGAACTCATCATCTGATCGTTAGGACAGCCACGTGGGAATCATTCATCCATTACCTACAGTTCCAATTGGAACACATGGATTCCTTGATTTACAATGTTGTAAAACATTATTCCCCCCCCCCCCCCTCCAATATAATAATATCTAAAATGTTCATAACACTAATAAAGTTAATAAATTATTATTATTATTATTATTATTATTATTATTATTATTATTATTATTATTTACTAGGTGTATTTGATTTATAGTTTATCGACTACATAAGGGGTTATTAAGGCAACATGTCACATCAACACCACAAGTCAAGGACATTTTTTTCATTGTACACACACACACACCTGTTTGTACATAATAAAAATAATAATAGTACTATTATTATACGGCAAATTGTAGTTAATTTTTGTGAACTAGCATAAAATAAAGTAACTTTGTTTTTACTGTAGTGTTCATATGGACGTAAAGAAAAGATAATTCAAAATTTCATCATCACCATTTCGATTATTAGAATGCTATTGTCAGTACATATCTAGAAGTAGTTCCAATGAAGAAAAGGTGAATTAAACCCTGAATTCAAAACGAGAAAAAAATTCTGAGGTAGTTTACCCAACAAGAGTAACCCAACGACATGGTTAAAGACTAATCCACACTGACCGCTTAAAGTCGAGTATCTAAGTGTCCAGGCATGTTAGAATGACCCCAGCCACGACAACCTGTCAATTACCACTGCGTTCGTGTTAAGGAGCGTTTAGGGATTAGTCAGAGAACAGCTGTGAAATGTTGAAATTGAAGGGTTGTCATCCTGAGGATGCAAATATGGTCTTTGGTTGCTATTGCTGGTCACCTATCAGGCAGAGAGCTATTTATGTAAGCATTGGTTATAAGTGTGTGTGTGTGTGTGTGTGTGTGTGTGTGTGTGTACTCACCTAGTTGTACTCACCTAGTTGAGGTTGCGGGGGTCGAGTCCGAGCTCCTGGCCCCGCCTCTTCACTGATCGCTACTAGGTCACTCTCCCTGAGCCGTGAGCTTTATCATACCTCTGCTTAAAGCTATGTATGGATCCTGCCTCCTGTCTTCAGCTTCCAACTGTGTCCCCTTGTTACTGTGTCCAATCTCTGGAACATCCTGTCTTTGTCCACCTTGTCAATTCCTCTCCGTATTTTGTATGTCGTTATCATGTCCCCCCTATCTCTCCTGTCCTCCAGTGTCGTCAGGTTGATTTCCCTTAACCTCTCCTCGTAGGACATACCTCTTAGCTCTGGGACTAGTCTTGTTGCAAACCTTTGCACTTTCTCTAGTTTCTTCACGTGCTTGGCTAGGTGTGGGTTCCAAACTGGTGCCGCATACTCCAATATGGGCCTAACATACACGGTGTACAGGGTCCTGAATGATTCCTTATTAAGATGTCGGAATGCTGTTCTGAGGTTTGCTAGGCGCCCATATGCTGCAGCAGTTATTTGGTTGATGTGCGCTTCAGATGTGCCTGGTGTTATACTCATCCCAAGATCTTTTTCCTTGAGTGAGGTTTGTAGTCTCTGACCCCCTAGACTGTACTCCGTCTGCGGCCTTCTTTGCCCTTCCCCAATCTTCATGACTTTGCACTTGGTGGGATTGAACTCCAGGAGCCAATTGCTGGACCAGGTCTGCAGCCTGTCCAGATCCCTTTGTAGTTCTGCCTGGTCTTCGATCGAGTGTATTCTTCTCATCAACTTCACGTCATCTGCAAACAGGGACACCTCAGAGTCTATTCCTTCCGTCATGTCGTTCACAAATACCAGAAACAGCACTGGTCCTAGGACTGACCCCTGCGGGACCCCGCTGGTCACAGGTGCCCACTCTGACACCTCGCCACGTACCATGACTCGCTGCTGTCTTCCTGACAAGTATTCCCTGATCCATTGTAGTGCCTTCCCTGTTATCCCTGCTTGGTCCTCCAGTTTTTGCACCAATCTCTTGTGTGGAACTGTGTCAAACGCCTTCTTGCAGTCCAAGAAAATGCAATCCACCCACCCCTCTCTCTCTTGTCTTACTGCTGTCACCATGTCATAGAACTCCAGTAGGTTTGTGACACATGATTTCCCGTCCCTGAAACCATGTTGGCTGCTGTTGATGAGATCATTCCTTTCTAGGTGTTCCACCACTCTTCTCCTGATAATCTTCTCCATGATTTTGCATACTATACATGTCAGTGACACTGGTCTGTAATTTAATGCTTCATGTCTGTCTCCTTTTTTAAAGATTGGGACTACATTTGCTGTCTTCCATGCCTCAGGCAATCTCCCTGTTTCGATAGATGTATTGAATATTGTTGTTAGGGGTACACATAGCGCCTCTGCTCCCTCTCTCAATACCCATAGGGAGATGTTATCTGGCCCCATTGCCTTTGAGGTATCTAGCTCACTCAGAAGCCTCTTCACTTCTTCCTCGGTTGTGTGCACTGTGTCCAGCACTTGGTGGTGTGCCCCACCTCTCCGTCTTTCTGGAGTCCCTTCTGTCTCCTCTGTGAACACTTCTTTGAATCTCTTGTTGAGTTCTTCACATACTTCACGGTCATTTCTTGTTGTCTCTCCTCCTTCCTTCCTTAGCCTGATTACCTGGTCCTTGACTGTTGTTTTCCTCCTGATGTGGCTGTACAACAGTTTCGGGTCAGATTTGGCTTTAGCTGCTATGTCATTTTCATATTGTCTCTGGGCCTCCCTTCTTATCTGTGCATATTCGTTTCTGGCTCTACGACTGTTCTCCTTATTCTCCTGGGTCCTTTGCCTTCTATATTTCTTCCATTCCCTAGCACACTTGGTTTTTGCCTCCCTGCACCTTTGGGTAAACCATGGGCTCATCCTGGCTTTTTCATTAATCCTGTTACCCTTGGGTACAAACCTCTCCTCAGCCTCCTTGCATTTTGTTGCTACTGTGTGTGTGTGTGTGTGTGTGTGTGTGTGTGTGTGTGTGTGTGTGTGTGTGTGTGTGTGTTTGTGTGTGTGTACATAATATCAGGTAAGTTTTCTAAGGTCCTTTGGTACAAAATTATGAATTTTTACATTAACATAACTGAAAAGAAAATATCTTTAAACGTATAAGAGGAAGATTTTCAGATAGGACTTAATTTTAAATAAATTCTTGCTAACTGAACAGTTTTACCTATTCGGCAAGACATATATATATATATATATATATATAGGGAGGTACCACCTCTAAAACTGTCC
The DNA here is from genome assembly GCF_038502225.1 of Cherax quadricarinatus. Taxonomy (NCBI): domain Eukaryota; kingdom Metazoa; phylum Arthropoda; class Malacostraca; order Decapoda; family Parastacidae; genus Cherax; species Cherax quadricarinatus. The sequence goes on along the minus strand of NC_091295.1, from coordinate 60,429,333 downwards.
TAGGGACCCTCATCCTCAGAGAAAAGAATAAACTTGCTTCAGGGAAAACTCAAGGTTCTCCCTGAAGCTGTTTGAGAATTTTTCCCGACCAACCCCTATATTTTATACATATTTTATTTAAAGACAAAATACATTGGCCAAACATTCACAAAAATACGATAGAAAGTAAAACAACATAGGAAACTCAGAGCTACATCTCGAATACCTCGTCCAGCTCCCCGGCGGTGGGCCGCGTGCCCAGAATGCTGCAGGCATTTCCTCTCTGGATCGCAACACTGAGTCTCTGAAAGAGGAAGCTGGTCGCCCTGTGGTCCTTGGTTTCTATGATGAGCTTTTCACCCAGCTCTATTAGGAACTTTAGAGCACAATTGCCCCATGCTCCAAGGGTCTCCGACCCTATTGGGATGAAGTTATAGCAAGGGGGAAGGTCTTCATATTTGAGGATCTTCTGGGTCTCCCTGTGGCTGGCAGCTCCACCCCCTTCCACTATGGAGTATGGCAAGTAGGTGTCTGCCAATGTGGCGGCACATGTGTAGTCCCAGGCAATCTGCTTTCCATCCTTCCAAGGTAGCATAGTGGCTCCATCAGGACGCTTTTGACTTTCGTCAGACCTCTGCACTTGGTGTTCCCGTTGAGCTGGGCAACGGGCTGTGGCGAGGCTTCTCTTTATGATCTCATTGACCTCCTCATGCCTGGCATACTTTCCTTCTGCTGTGTGACACACGAGACCATGAAGTCCGAATTGATCAGCTGTCGCCCTGCCGCAAATACACCTGTGTTCGGTGAGGATGGGGGCGGCTAGGCGAAGAGCAACACCAATCCGAATGGCCTGTGGGTCTAGTCGAGTGCCCAAGGAAGAATTGGGAACAGCTAACAGGAAATCTCCTGAGTGTTGTGCCTTCACTGCCAGGAGACGAGCTTTGTCCTTTCCTGAGGCGTTGGAGAGCATTGTGTTGGCGATTTTTTCCATGATCGGTTTGTCCCAGTGGGACTGTTTGTGTTCTTTGGGATGAGCTGGTCTACTGGAGGAATCTGTAAGGGTGTCCCACCGAATCGCTGCTTCAATAAACCTGGGGTTTTGAGCTCCTATCACGTCTCTCAAGCGTTCGGGAACTATCTTCTTGACTAATGCACTGGAAGCCAAACACGAAGACAGAAAAGCAGGTAAAGCAACATTCGTTGCTTTGCGCACCCCTATACCTCCCAGTCGCACTGGGAGGGTTGCCTGATCCCATATATATATATATATATATATATATATATATATATATATATATATATATATATATATATATATATATATATATATATATATATATATATATATATATATATATGCAGAACAACCACTGTGAATAAACAGTGAAATTTCAAGAGCTTTCGTGACTTCTCACATTATCAAGGAACTATAAAGTAAAACAACAACTGGAAGGCATATATGGGCAAGACTACACTTCACAGTCACGTTACAACACTCTGCTCCGAGAAACACAACTGATACTCTACCCAGTCATTAAGATTTTTTACTTGTCTAATGTATCCTTAAATTCTTCCCAAATTTTATTAAATATGTGTGAACCCAATTTATATAAACCAAAAAAATATTCGTATTTTCAAAACTGCTTTTCATGATACATAATTCTATGATATTCCTGTCGACCATGGACTTGCTTGATACAACTTTCTCAGTCTTTTGAAAATCAAGTGGATGGTTAAAATCTCTCGCTTGGAATTTCACTATTTTTTCACAGTAGTTGTTCTGCGTATTGTAATATCACCTTCAGATAATATATATATATATATATATATATATATATATATATATATATATATATATATATATATATATATATATATATAAAATGCTTGTGTACTCTATGGGCTGTTGACCTCAATTTATATTACGTGTTTATCATTTAAGCTATGGGCCTCAATGAACATGAAGTAATATTCTATCAATAAATCTGTCTGATGTCTCTCATTTTCGGTTGGTTACTTGACGGTCAATTTGGTTCTCATTTCCTCGGGAAACTTACTGAATAGAGTTGCTCAGCTTTTCTCTATCGTACTAAGCAGACTGAGGATCTAGCCTACATATAATAATAATAGTAATAATTATTCGTTTTCTCTGTCTTCCTCTATGCACTTCTCTCCTGCAGTTTCTAAATAATAAACGTATTTTGAGATCCAACTTGTCAATTTAAATTAACAGGACTTGCATTTTTTCTTCAGTTCCTTCACAAACAGTAAATTCATTAAATAGATCATTTTTTGTTTTATTAATCAGAATAATTGTTCTCATCTTTTTCAAGTGATCCTCTGTGTAAACACGTCACACTAACTGATGTTTGCATATCTCAGTCAAAATGATGAAAAAAAAAACACAGACTAGTTTTCTTATTAATGGGAATTACATATGCATGTTTGTTACGTATATAGTTAAATATGTGTGTGTATTGAATTTAGTAAGGCCGTTGCGCTATCCGAGAACAGCATCCCAGTATTGCATAACCCCATCTCCCCAGTGGCTTTGTGCATGCGTTTGGAACAGTGCAGAGTACGGTATAAGTTATTGATGCTTTTAAATATTAGAACTGAAAATTTGAAGCAGATCAGGAGAGATACTCACTAGTTATCATATGCCAATTAATGCAACAATTTCTTCGATTTAAATGGCACATAACGACATAGCAAGAAACTAATTCAAACTTTCCGCTAAGAAACACCATCTTTGAAGCCGAACTGGTAGAGCATTTTCTTGGTACCTCTGAGAGACTAATATCCTAAAATACATCAGCACATTAAGTTTGAAGCCGATCAAAATTTTGCATATTCAAGTAATCAGTATTGATCAGTTGATGCCAATCGTTTGAGGCACTCGGAAATTATTGCATGACAAGCAGCATTTAACGTTTCTCAATTTTTCTACAAGGAAATAATCTGAAACTTAGACCAAAATTTATTATAATGATTTTGAGAGCACGCAGGTGTTATCTGCACATAAATTTATGGCGCAGAATCCAACATAAATTACATCTACACAGCCTAAAGCAAAAACATCCATTTCACAGAAGCATCTTCCTTTCTTCAGTTCCCTAAGATCAGCTTCGCCTCTCAGTAACCTTACTTCTGGATTCCAGCTTTCAGCATTTCCCAGATTCATTAGTCCAAGAATCCATCTGTCAGCTTCTGGAAGTTTCCCATTCCTCACTTCTCCATGGTCTGCCTCAGCAACAAGTATTCGTGGCTTCCTCAGGGTCATGAGCCCAAGAATCCATCCCTTCTCTCCAGGATGTCTCCCCATCCCCATTTCCCCACTGTTTGCCTCAATATCACTGCCTTCCCTACATTCATGTATCTAGGAATCCATCCATTCGCTCTCAAATGTCTCCCACACATCCCAAAAGTCAGCGGTTTTCACCACTTCAAGTGGCCTTGTTGGATAGAAATTTGGTCTTGTCTAGCTGGTCTACGGTAGAGACTGTCCAGGTGGGTGGAATTAAGAGAGGGGATACACAGGAAACTACATCCAGTAATTACACCCACCAATACAGCCTCGACCGTAGGTCATCCAGACGAGACCAAGATCTAACCCAACTCACCCACCAAGGAGAAACTTGTAAATATTTTTTCTAAGTCTCTTCAAATCTAAAACCCTAATACTTAACAGCATTAGAAACTTGTGCCGCACTCTACACTAATCCTCTCGCGTGCACTGAGGTACAAGGAACTGGGGTTATACAGTAACTTTCTTGGATCGCGCAGCGACTGAAATACATCTGGATGACCGAGCGATTACCACATTAATTTTTATTTTGGCCACAGGGCTATCGAGAAGGAGGACTGGAAGGACTGGGAGAGAAAGATTAGAACAGAACAGCGGAAACTAATATTGGGAATGAAAACAGACAGATAAGGAATAAGTTTGCCTCAATATCACTGCCTTCCCTACATTCATGTATCTAGGAATCCATCCATTCGCTCTCAAATGTCTCCCACACATCCGAAAAGTCAGCGGTTTTCACCACTTCAAGTGGCCTTGTTGGATCTATCAGATATACAACAATGAAAGATCTACAACAATAGGTATGTTAAATATATTACAATTATAGATGTCACCTATATTAAAACATCAGATACATCGGCTGTAGCTCTTATTATTATTATAAATTAATAATAAAAAATCATTAGTATGACCCTTACGGGTTTAGCTCTTATTATTATTATAAATTAATAATAAAAAATCATTAGTCATTGTCAGCCAAGTCATCACATACATGGCTACACGAGTGGTAACATTCGTCATTGCCTATTTCCAGCTATACTTTTAGTTATACAACAAATAAAAATGGTGCACCTCAAAGCTCGCCCTCCGCTCACTGCTGAGACGCAATATTTGTTATCCTTTAAAGTTTGGTGGACAGTATACTTCTAAACTTGTATTTCAGGAAATAAAGTTTTCCCAGCCAATTACGCTGAAAATGTATTTAAACTTTGGTATATTCTAGTACAGAAAACATTTCTTATCCATGTTTCCAACATGTGAACATCTGCTGTTAAGGATTCACCCGATGTCCAATGTTTAAGTTTCTCTCTGTGTTGGCTTATTAGAGGATTTAATTCTGTATTACGGATAATATTAACTGGAGTTTACCTGGAGAGAGTTCCGGGGGTCAACGCCCCCGCGGCCTGGTCTGTGACCAGGCCTCACGGTGGATCAGAGCCTGATCAACCAGGCTGTTACTGCTGGCTGCACACAACCCAACGTACGAGCCACAGCCTGGGTGGTCAGGTACCGACTTTAGGTGCTTGTCCAGTGCCTGCTTGAAGACAGCCAGGGGTCTATTGGTAATCCCCCTTATGCATGCTGGGAGGCAGTTGAACAGTCTTGGGCCCCTAACACTTATTGTGTTATCTGTTAACGTGCTAGTGACACCCCTGCTTTTCATGGGGGGGGGGATATTGCATCGTCTGCCGAGTCTCTTGCTTTCGTAGTGCAAGTTCGGTACTAATCACTCTAGGATTTTCCAGGTGTATAAAATCATGTGATTTGAAAATCCGGTTAGTCATAATCCTCTTAGAATCTATCAGCTATATTATAACTTCAGATCTTATAGCAATACTGTGATGATAGAATTATCGCATATAGTACAATCACTGATCTATTAGCTATGCTGTATCGATAGAGCTATAGTCTATGAAGATAGATCTATCAGATATACAACAATGAAAGATCTACAACAATAGGTATGTTAAATATATTACAATTATAGATGTCACCTATATTATAACATCAGATACATCGGCTGTAACATGGCGTCTAATCTATACACTTTATTACAATTATAGCTCTATTGGCTGCATAGCGACAGATCCGTCACTTATTTTCCAATAATAGGTATATTCCTTATATAACGACAGATCTACCAGCTCTTTTAAAACAAAATATTACGATCGTCCTTATTTAAGTTTCATTGTTATCGTCATTAAATATGACGTTACAGATTCCTTCCCAATATCAAATTCATAAAAAAACGCGAACCCCGTATGGGGGTTGTACTGCGCCTCGAACATGGGAATCATTCAGGTTTGATGAGTGGAAGGGAATGTAACTTCAATTCCTCGGATAATGTCAGGTCCTCGGAAGTGAGATTTCCTTCACAAACTCCACAAGATGAATCTCCAGGTCAGGGGCGGACCTACAATGAAACTAATGAAGCTTACGCTTCAGGGATCCTGATCCTGGAGGGGACTCTGAAGCGATATTAGTTCACATTGCTTTAATTTTAGGTCTACTGTATGAGAAGTGGTTGCTAAGGAGGCCTCATAATAGTTTAAGCTTCAGTCCTCCAAAAATGTAGGTCCGACACTGCTCCAGGTCAAAAAAAATTCCATCATGCTGGATACAAACGGTGATTAACACAGACAAGTTTGCAAGCGAAACACATGTTGAGTCTTAAGGCTTTATTAAGATGATGTTACTCCCACCAGAAACTATAAATTCAACACATACAACGTGAAAAACAGAGGGTTAAGTCAGGTTTTCTAAGTTCCGAGAGAAGTAATAACTGTTCATTTTAGAATGTGTTTTATAAGTATTTGGGTGGGATGTGTCTGGCAAGCATTTTTCGAGTTTGTTAGGCTGCCTATGTTTTGAGAGAGAGTGATGGTGGTAGCGAGTAAAACTAGATTCCAAGCATCCTTAGCGATTCAAGTCTGACTCTTTGATGAGAGGCTGGCTTATTTGAAATTTCGTGAGACGTTTAAGAGTACAGGTGTTGTTTACGTCATCTCTGGCAAACGTATCTGTGTTCATTGACGCAATACCTTAGGCAATGCGTCAATGAACATTCCTTACATTCAGTGGTTACTAGGATGTTGATGGTGCTGAAAGTAATTCTAGCTATGCTAGTTTTGCACTCACGTAATTTTGCCGATCTATAAAACGTTTAACAGGCTTCCGTTTGACACTCAAATAACAAGACGGTACTTCCTAAATGGTTAGTTGCTGCCTTCCAACTAAACATCTGATACTGATACTTAATATAAAAATGTATCCGCAAAGCCCGTTTGGTGGATCCCGGTGTCATACTGTTGACAATAGTGGAGAAATAACACAAGTGGCAGAACACGCTTTTATTGGAGGGGGAGGGGAACGTTTCCCATTGTCCCGCAACCTGGATCTTGTCTTCATATACCAATGTGGAGGCGGGATCTGTATATACGTGGGTTGAGCGACAACTAGGGCGACCCAACGATTAGTCGTGCTTCTGCAATTTCAAAGTTGCTAGTTTGATTCATAGTACCATCTTCTATCTGTTTCATGTCTCCGTTCAAATCTACCAGACCACTATTTACTTGATAATGTATACTCTTAATACAAGCTATCCTCATTTGACCACGAGCTATATTTCTAACGAGATGGCAAACGTCAATTTTTAACGCTTCCTGCAAATTCTCAAATATTAATTTTCATATTTTTAGCTTTAGTTACGATAGGTCAGACTATTCTAGGTTTGACTATGACAAATTGCTTATAATTGAAAGAATTAAGAGTAAGACGGAGAATAGGATAGCAGATGAACAAGGAGGCTTTAGGAAAGGTAGGGGGTGTGTGGACCAGGTGTTTACAGTGAAACATATAAGTGAACAGTATTTAGATAAGGCTAAAGAGGTCTTTGTGGCATTTATGGATTTGGAAAAGGCGTATGACAGGGTGGATAGGGGGGCAATGTGGCAGATGTTGCAAGTGAATGGTGTAGGAGGTAGGTTACTGAAAGCAGTGAAGAGTTTTTACGAGGATAGTGAGGCTCAAGTTAGAGTATGTAGGAAAGAGGGAAATTTTTTCCCAGTAAAAGTAGGCCTTAGACAAGGATGTGTGATGTCACCGTGGTTGTTTAATATATTTATAGATGGGGTTGTGAGAGAAGTAAGTGCGGGGGTCTTGGCAAGAGGCGTGGAGTTAAAAGATAAAGAATCACACACAAAGTGGGAGTTGTCACAGCTGCTCTTTGCTGATGACACTGTGCTCTTGGGAGATTCTGAAGAGAAGCTGCAGAGATTGGTGGATGAATTTGGTAGGGTGTGCAAGAGAAGAGAATTAAAGGTGAATACAGGAAAGAGTAAGGTTATGAGGATAAAAAGATTAGGTGATGAAAGATTGAATATCAGATTGGAGGGAGAGAGTATGGAGGAGGTGAACGTATTCAGATATTTGGGAGTGGACGTGTCAGCGGATGGGTCTATGAAAGATGAGGTGAATCATAGAATTGATGTGGGAAAAAGAGTGAGTGGTGCACTTAGGAGTCTGTGGAGACAAAGAACTTTGTCCTTGGAGGCAAAGAGGAGAATGTATGAGAGTATAGTTTTACCAACGCTCTTATATGGGTGTGAAGCGTGGGTGATGAATGTTGCAGCGAGGAGAAGGCTGGAGGCAGTGGAGATGTCATGTCTGAGGGCAATGTGTGGTGTGAATATAATGCAGAGAATTCGTAGTTTGGAAGTTAGGAGGAGGTGCAGGATTACCAAAACTGTTGTCCAGAGGGCTGAGGAAGGGTTGTTGAGGTGGTTCGGACATGTAGAGAGAATGGAGCGAAACAGAATGACTTCAGGAGTGTATCAGTCTGTAGTGGAAGGAAGGCGGGGTAGGGGTCGGCCTAGGAAGGGTTGGAGGGAGGGGGTAAAGGAGGTTTTGTGTGCGAGGGGCTTGGACTTCCAGCAGGCATGCGTGAGCGTGTTTGATAGGAGTGAATGGAGACAAATGGTTTTTAATACTTGACGTGCTGTTGGAGTGTGAGCAAAGTAACATTTATGAAGGGATTCAGGGAAACCGGCAGGCCGAAGTACAGTGCCTGCACTCTGAAGGAGGGGTGTTAATGTTGCAGTTTAAAAACTGTAGTGTAAAGCACCCTTCTGGCAAGACAGTGATGGAGTGAATGATGGTGAAAGTTTTTCTTTTTCGGGCCACCCTGCCTTGGTGGGAATCGGCCAGTGTGATAATAAAATAAATAAAAAATTGCTTATGTTTATAAAAGTGTATTTTTAACCTTAAGGAAAATACATTGTGTGACAAGGTAACTGGAGAAAACTATTAAAGCTACAAAACTGAACTATTACCTCTCGTAGTGTTGTTCTGCTGACAGAGTTACTTATTATCGGCTGACAGAGCCACAGATGATGGAGCCACTCATCATAAGATGACAGAGGTACTCATTAACGGCTCGCCCCGCGCAAATAGACATCGTGTACAAACAGTAATCATCTTGTTCTCGTCTCCATAAATCATGGCTGGGTCGGAATTATTCCCATTCTGGAGAATGTGGTCTCAGCAGCAGAGGACAATGGAAGCTCCGTGAACTATACTGAAACTAGACAGCACAAACTGGACAGATTGTGTTACATTAATCTCTGAAACTGGGTAAAGCTTGAGATTTTATTAGTATTTAAGAAAAAATGTTAATCGCCCTCAGTTTAGTGTGGTTAAAGGATAAGCAAAGATGCAGCTAGAGAGACAGACAGACAGACAGACAGACAGACAGAGACGAAGACGGACGACTGCACAGTCAGACAGACACGTGTGTGTGTACTCACCTAATTCACCTAATTGTGGTTGCAGGGGTCGAGACTCAGCTCCTGGCCCCGTCCCTTCACTGATCGCTACTGGGTCCTCTCTCTCTCTGCTTCCTGAGCTTTGTCATACCTCTTCTTAAAACTATGTATGGTTCCTGCCTCCACTACTTCACTTGTTAGGGTATTCCACTTGCTGACAACTCTATGACTGAAGAAATACTTCCTAACGTCCCTGTGACTCGTCTGAGTCTTCAGCTTCCAGTTGTGACCCCTTGTCCCTGTGTCCCCTCTCTGGAACATCCTATCTCTGTCCACCTTGTCTATTCCCCAAAGTATCTTGTATGTCGTTATCATGTCTCCCCTGACCCTTCTGTCCTCCAGTGTCGTCAGTCCGATTTCCCTTAACCTTTCCTCGTACGACATTCCCTTGAGCTCTAGGACTAGCCTTGTTGCAAACCTTTGTACTTTCTCTAACTTATTGACGTGCTTGACCAGGTGTGGATTCCAGACTGGTGCTGCATACTCCAGTATGGGCCTAACATTCACAGTGTACAGTGTCTTGAACGATTCCTTATTAAGGTATCGGAACGCTATTCGCAGGTTTGCCAGGCGCCCGTATGCTGCAGCAGTTATTTGGTTGATGTGTGCCTCCGGTGATGTGCTCGGTGTTATGGTCACCCCAAGGTCTTTCTCTCTGAGTGAGGTCTGTAGTCTTTGTCCACCTAGTCTATACTCTGTCTGCGGTCTTCTTTGCCCCTCCCCAATCTTCATGACTTTGCATTTGGCTGGATTGAATTCGAGAAGCCAGTTACTGGACCACATGTCCAGCCTCTCCAGGTCTCTTTGCAGTCCCGCCTCATCCTCGTCCGATTTAATTCTTCTCATCAACTTCACATCATCTGCGAACAGGGACACTTCAGAGTCTATTCCTTCCATCATGTCGTTCACATATATCAAAAGTAGCACTGGTCCGAGAACTGACCCCTGTGGGACCCCGCTCGTAACAGGCGCCCACTGTGATACCTCTTCACGTACCATGGCTCGTTGCTGCCTCCCTGTCAGGTATTCCCTTATCCATTGCAGTGCCCTCCCTTTTACATGCGCCTGATCCTCCAGCTTCTGCACTAATCTCTTGTGGGGAACTGTGTCAAAGGCCTTCCTGCAGTCTAGGAAAACGCAATCTACCCACCCCTCTCCTCTCTCTCGTGTCTTACTTCTGTTACCTTGTCATAAAACTCCAGGAGGTTTGTGATACAGGATTTGCCTTCCATGAACCCATGCTGGTTTTCATTTGTAATCTTGTTCCTTTCCAGGTGTTCGACCACTCTCCTCCTGATAATCTTCTCCATGACTTTGCACACAATACATGTCAGAGACACAGGTCTGTAGTTTAGTGCCTCGTTTCTGTTTCCTTTCTTAAATATGGGGACTACATTAGCTGTCTTCCATTTCTCAGGTAGTTGCCCAGTTTCAAGGGATGTGTTGAAGATTGTGGTTAGAGGCACGCACAGCATCTCTGCTCCTTCTCTAAGGACCCATGTGTGTGTTTGTATGTGTGTACTCACATATTTGTACTCACCTATTTGTGGATGCAGGGGTCGAGATTCAGCTCCTGGCCCCTCACTGATCGCTACTAGGTCCTCTCTCTCCATGCTCCATGAACTTTATCATGCCTCTTTTTAAAGCTATGTATGGTTCCTACCTCCACTACCTCACTTTCCAGATAATTCCACTTCCTGACAACTCTGTGACTGAAGAAATACTTCCTACCATCCCTTTGACTCATCTGGGTCTTCAACTTCCAATTGTGACCGCTTGTTTCTGTGTCCCATCTCTGGAATATCCTGTCACTGTCCACCTTATATATTCCTTGCAATATTTCGTATGTCGTTATCATGTCTTCCCTAACCCTCCTGTCCTCCAGTGTCGTCAGGCCTATATCCCTTAACCTTTCTTCATAAGACATTCCCCTTAGCTTTGGAACAAGCAAACCTTTGCACTTTCTCTAATTTCTTGATGTGCTTGATCAAGTGTGGGTTCCAAACAGGTGCTGCATACTCCAATATGGTCCTGACGTACACGGTGTACATTGTCTTGAACGATTCCTTACTAAGGTATCGGAATGCTATTCTCAGGTTTGCCCATATGCTGCAGCAGTTATCTAGTTGATGTGTGCTTTCGGAGACGAACTCGGTGTTATACTCACCCCAAGATCTTTCTCCTTGAGCGAGGTTTGCAGTCTTTAGCCACCTAGCCTTTACTCCGTCTGCAGTCTTCTTTGACCTTCCCCGATCTTCATGACTTTGCATTTGGCGGGATTAAATTCGAGAAACCAGTTGCTGGACCAGGTGTCCAGCCTGTCCAGGTCTCTTTGAAGTCCTACCTGATCCTCATCTGATTAATTCTCCTCATTAACTTCACATCATCTGCGAACAGGGACACTTCTGAGTCTAACCCTTCCATCATGTCATTCACATATACCAGAAACAGCACTGGTCCTAGGACCGACCCCTGTGGGACCCCGCTCCTCACAGGTGCCCACTGTGATACCTCATTACGTACCATGACTCGTTGTTGCCTCTGTCAGGTATTCTCTGATCCATTGCAGCACCCTGTTATATGCGCCTGATTCTCTAGCTTTTGCACCAATCTCCTGTGAGGAACTGTGTCGAAGGCCTTCTTGCAGCCCAAGTAGATGCAATCAACCCACCCCTCTCTCTCGTGTCTTACTTCTGTTACTTTATCATAAAACTCCAGTAGGTTTGTGACACAGGATTTGCCTTCCATAAAACCGTGGTGGTTGGCGTTTATACTCTTGTTCCGCTCCAGGTGCTCCACCACTCTCCTCCTGATAATTTTCTCCATTACATTGCATACAATGCACGTCAGTGACACTGGTCTATAGTTTAGTGCCTCATTTCTGTCTCTTTTTTTTAAATATGGTTACTACATTTGCCAACTTCCATACCTCATGTAGTTGCCTAGTTTCAAGGGATGAATTGAAGATTGTGGTTAGTGGCGCACACAGCATTTCTGCTCCCTCTCTAAGGACCCACGGGGAGATGTCTGGTCCCATTGCCTTTGAGGTATCAAGGTCCCTTAGCAGCTTCTTCACCTCCTCCTCAGTTGTGGGAATGTCATCTAACACTTGTTGGTATATTCCTTGTTGGCATCCCCCTCTGTTCTGTCCACCCAGAGGCCTTCCTGTCTCCACTGTAAATACTTCCTTAAATCTCTTGTTGAGCTCCTTACGTACCTCGATCGCTTATGGTGAGTTCCCCACCTACTTTCCTCAGCCTGATCACCTGGTCTTTGACTGTTGTCTTCCTCCTAATGTGGCTATGCAGCAGTTTTGGGTCAGACTTGGCTTTCGATGATGTGTCGTTTTCGTACTGTCGCTGGGCCTCCCTCCTTATCTGTGCATACTCGTTTCTGTCCCTTCGACTAGTCTCTCTATTTTCCTTGGTCCTTTGCCTCCTGTACCTTTTCCATTCTCTGTTGCACTTAGTTTTTGCCTCCCTACACCTTCAGATAAACCAAGGACTCGCTTTGGTCTTCCCATTATTTCTCTTGCCCTTGGGAACAAACCTTTCCTCTGCCTCCCTGCATTTTGTTTTTACGTATTCCATCATTTCATTTACTGACTGTCCTGCCAATTCTCTGTCCTACTGAACCTCCTGCAGGAAGTTCCTCATACCTGTGTTACCCTTTCCACTTATAATTCCACTATGCATTCAAAACACAAAACCATGTGATCACTAGCTCCAAGAGGCCTCTCATTTGTGATGTCCTCGATGCCTGAACTGCTCAGGGTGAACACAAGGTCCAGTCTTGCTGGTTCATCCTCCCCTCTCTCTCTCTGGTAGTGTCCTTGACATGTTGATACATAAGGTTTTCCAATACCACATCCATCATCTTGGCTCTCCATGTTTTGGGACTTCCATGCGACTCCAGGTTTTCCCAGTCTATCTCCCTGTGGTTGGAATCGCCCATAATCAATAACTTTGCTCTGCTCGAGTGAGATCTTCTTGCCACCTCGGCCAGTGTGCCCACCATTGCTCTGTTGCTCTCTTCATATTCCTCTTGGCCTCCTGCAGTTCTGTGGTGGCTTATTCATCACTGCAATGACTACCTTATGTTACCCAGACTGAAGTTTACCTGCTATGTAGTACCTTCCTCCAATCTCGTCCATGCCTTCCATTTCCTCAAATCTCCATCGGTCTTTTATGAGCAGTGCAGCCCCTCCTCCCCCTCTGCTCCTTCTAACTTTCCTCAGGATATGATATCCTGGTGGGAAGATTGCATCGGTTATTGTCTCGGTGAGTTTCGTTTCTGTGACTGCTATGATGTCTGGGGTCTTCTCATTGATTCTTTCATGCCACTCCTGATATTTATTTGTTATTCCATCCGTGTTCGTGTACCAAACCTTCAACTGGGGTTGGGGGATTGGGAGCCCTGGCGGGGGCCTACAAGAAATTGCGATGGGGTGGGGGCAGAGTTCCCATAGGGGGCTGCTGTATGGGTGGGGTTTGTGGTTTTGGGGGTGGGGGCAGAGGGATCAGTGTGTATGTGTGTGTGTCGGTTTAGATTGCTCAGTTGCCTTGGGATTGTCGCGGTTGGAGTCCTGCAGATGTTTCTGGAGGGTGTGTTTGCCCTTCCACCTGCATCTGGGTTCTTCTGCTCATCTTTTTTATTTCCTCTCGTTCCTCCTTTCGTTTTTGTACTCTTTCTTTCAATACCAACCTTTCCTCTTGTTTTCTGTCTCGATCGAGGTACACACCCTGGTACTCTTGTTTGTCTCTCAGTCGTGCTTTCTCGTGTGTGTGTGTGTGTGTGTGTGTGTCTGTGTGTGTGTGTGTGTGTGTGTGTGTGCGTGCGTGCGTGCGTGCGTGCGTGCGTGAGTGCGTGCCCGTGTGTACTAGAGCAAAACGTCTAAACAAGCAAGTATTCTAAATACCTGTTTATTACGAAAACATGTGTGCATTTTGACTTTGTCATGTGTGTACTCTACTGATTAGGTACATTCTCTCTCTTCCAACCATATCTGTATCAAGCCTTCTGATAAAGTCTGTACTCTGCCTTCGAACCATGCCTGCACTCTGCCTTCCAACCATGCCTGTCCTCTGCTTTCCAACCATGCCTGCACTCTTGTGATGTAATTCAGCTGGGCTTGTGAGGTCTCTGGGGAGACCTAATTTAACCAATTATATGGTCACCTTGCCTTGGCAAATGTCTGTCAGAGACACGCCTTTTCGGCTTAAGTCTCAGCTCCTTTGTTCGTCACTGGCGTCAGATCTCGGCGTCAGGTCGTGCACGTGGTGCATACCTCATTGTGGTGGGTGCTTGGACCACCATATAAGCCCAAGGAACAGCTGAGCAGGGGAGATTCGTGTGGAGCTCTGACCTGGGTGCAGAGCTCTGAGCAGAGAGACTTCGAGGGGAGCTGCTGCTGGGGTGCAGGGCTCGGGAGAAGGCTGCTGAAGTCTCTGGAGGAGACTGTTGGAGACACTGGGCAGAGTACTGGCTTGGAGCAGTACTCGTGCTGTGTAGGTCTTGTGACCTGTGGCTTAGTTCCTGTGGTGAACTGTCCTCTGAATTATATTGTAAGTTATATTCATTTTCGCCAAGTTGATTGTATTCCCTGTCTCACTGCTTATGTGTACCATCCCATTTATCTAAACCACAATAATGTTCTTCTGTTCCCAAATATATTATGGTACAACGACTTAATAATAAACTGTGTTTGAGAAGAATAGTAATATACACTGTCCCCGTTATTTGCTCTTATATTCATTATTTTATTTCAAGTAGTGAGAGGGTGAGCAGTGTGGTGGGTAGAGTAATGAGAGGTGAAGATGTAGTCACCAGTGACCTCACATTACCTACCTCCGCTAATTATCTCTCCTACCACCTCGCCAGCCTATCCCCTGCCTATACATACTCCTTTACTCCCATATTCCCCGATTATGCCAACGTTCCAATACCCCCCTACATGACACTCTGCCTTCCAACCATGCCTGCACTCTGCCTTCCAACCCTACCTGTACTCTGCCTTCCAACCATGCCTGCACTCTGCCTTCCAACCATGTCTGCACTATGCCTTCCAACCATACATGTACTCTGCCTTCCAACCATGCCTGCACTCTGCCTTCCAACCATGTCTACTCTGCCTTCCAACCATGCCTGCACTCTGCCTTCCAACCATGTCTGCACTATGCCTTCCAACCATACATGTACTCTGCCTTCCAACCATGCCTGTACTCTGCCTTCCAACCATAACTGTACTCTGCCTTCCAACCATGCCTGCACTCTGCATTCCAATCATGCCTGCACTCTGCCTTCCAACCATGCCTGAACTCTCCTTGCCAACCATGTCTCTAGTCACCGCTTTATTATACAACAATTCAAACTGCTAATTCTAGGGCTCCCTGAATATATAATTACAGAACATGGGAACTGCCTTCGCCTTGTTAAATGATGGTGACTACATAATAGCGGATCACTCGTTATTGCAAGCATCAAAGGTGTTAGGAACTTTCAACTGCTGATGGTTATGTTGTCAAGGAATTGAATTTTGATAGGGAAGAGGGAAGAGCAGGAAAGGAAAGGTGGTAGAAAAGGGAAGATGGTAGCAAAGGAAAGGTGGTAGAAAGGGAAGATGGTTGTTTGTAAGGAAAGTTAGTGGGGGGGAAAGTAGGTGGGGAAAGAAAGGTGGGAGAAAGAGAAGGTTGTTGAAAGAGTAGATTGGGGAAAGGAAAGAGGTGGAAGTAGAGGTGGGGGAGAAAGTGAAAGTGATAGATATGGGAAGAGTTTGATTCTAAGAGATATATAAATTAGTGCTATAATCTGTAGAGCTAAGGTCCATTCAGAATGAGTTACCTGACTTAATACTCGGTTTCTTCTCTTCTGAAGATGCAAATGAAATGAAATTGCTTGGAAAATTTCGTGAAGGTCCTGTGTCGTGTACAGGAACTACTTGTAAGTAATTTTTGTGTACGGTATTCTGTGTAGGTCGTGTAGTTTTGCTTTATGTATTTCATGCATTGCTCAACAAATCGAGATATGCAGAAGAAAAACAAGTTTATCAGTAGGTTTTAACTGTCTTTCTAGATGAGGGCACAGTCAAACGCACACAAAAAACAAACATGCACAAAATCAAACACGCGCGCGCACACACGAACAAACTCTACAGTCGTCACTGTGGCGTAAATTATTTTAATGCAGAATACCGACAAAATGGGCCTTAAAAAGACATTTAGAGCGGAATAAACATTTAAGATAACGTTTCACTCTGGAATAAATTTATAAAGTCATAAGTGAATAGAGCTCTCGACTGAAACGTTGTCCTTATAAAGACTCGCTGTGTTCTACGCATCTTTATATTATCACTACCAGACGTAAGAAGTTTGAGAAATATGAATTTAACTCACCATTAGCGAAAAAAATGTGTACCCGATATTCGTTAATTCCGCAAATATCACTGGTAGGAAGGGAAGCCCTTTATTACGGCACTTTAACAAGTGCCGTTTATAGGAAAAAACTATACATAGCTTAATAAGGCACACGAACACTAAGGTCAGGCGCGGAGAAAGATAGATCACAGGTCAGGTATATAGGTCAGGTATATAGGTGACGTCAGCTGCATAGGTGAGGCCAGGTATTGGTTAGAGTAGGGGACGGAACCAAGGTGATTGGATTTTATGTATTCTCTAAATTGTTGTGTTCGCTGGTGTAGCAGAAGTGGATCGTGGCCGGTTTTTAAAATTCTAGGCTTGGTTCTGTTGTTCTCGTGATGTAAATTTTCTGTTTTCCCCGAATTCCTATTGTGAGAATGTGCGTTATGATGGTCTACTTAAATATTGATGGTGGTGTCCATCCTGCAGACAGTTTACCTGAAGGCCTGTCTGGTGATCTTGGCATATCTCCCGACATTGAATTCATCATAAACACTACAGGTTATACTGCTTGCTTCTGTTGTGCAAGCAGTTTTGAATTTTTACTTTTCTGGTAATCTTTTCGATATATAGTGGTATGGATCGTTGGCTTTTAGGAGAAGCAAGGACGATGACGACAACAGTACCCATCACGATATTTTTGTGTTGCGTATGAGGAAGGCTTTCTGTTTGCAAGAGTGAATATTATGAGATGGGACTTTGAGTAGAGAAGGTGCCCTCAATATATTTCTATTGTTTTGAAAGCTATTCACCATTAGATATCCTGAATACTTGGAGGATGATTTTTTTTAACAATTCCCCGTGGTTTTGAGGTTATGGTAAAATAATACATTAAGTAATTTTTATTGGTGTGTTTTCCATATTCTCTGCTTTATCTTCCTTGATGATTAGTTTTGCTTAAATAAGATTCGCTAGGAAACAGGAGAAGTGTTTCCTGACAACACAAAAATAACCCGCACACATGAGAATGAAACGTTTCTACGTGCGGGTTATTTGAGTATTGTTCCAGTCACGGTATTATGCCAGTTTATTCATTGTTTCCTGACGAGGGGTTTCAAGCCATATGACCCACCACTGGAGCTTTAGGTCATCTGACAGAAGCCTTCAACTGGCTTACCGGTCCTTGCCTATGAAAATTGATGATTTTGACATCAAGAAGATAAGAAGCTGTCTCTGTTATTTTAGTGTGAGCAGTTTAGATGGGCTGAGTATCCTAAGTGAGAGACCGAACCAAGTGATGAAAAACTGGGAACAATACCCCAGATATTGTCCTCACCCATATGTGTACGGGAGAGTGTACGGGAAACCTACCAGTGTAGAAGACTTAATATATTACTTCTTCAGTAGTGACTTCAAAACTAAGGAGTGTTTTCACACGATTCTTCCGAGTACTTAGAACATAAAAAATATCCTAAAGACACCTATTTTACATTCAAATTTCCACCTCATATTATCCACTGTTGTAAACAAAAATCGTTCCCATAGAGGATACCAATATCGAGAGACGACAGGTCTTTCCAATAGAACAAATTGCATCTACCATCAACCGGCTTCTCCGTAAAGTCAGAGGTGTTAGTCATTATCATCAAAACTATCGGAGATTACCAGTAACCCTAAACTGTTTGCACATCAGGAGTATAGAGCACATGTGGCAGATCCGATAAATTCTACGTCCTGGAGACCCACAGAGACCTTCAGATAAGGTTTAAGGTACTCATATACGACTGTGTGACGGATTACTAAAAAAAAGCACGCTTGGCGCATCGTAACCTACATTCTCACAAAATGGACTTGTGAGGAAAAAGGTAAGAACACATCAGATGCATCACAAGAACGACAGGACAAAGCACATAATTTCAGAAGCAGCCCGATCCACCGCACCAACACAACTCACCAGAACATTGTAATATATACCCTAGTTAAACCAATTGGTCGCATTATTCTTCCTGCGCCTTTACTCACCCCCCTCCCCCTACTGTCATTAGTACTGTGTCTAGCCTTTAAACATGACCACACTCTGACATGTCTTTCTCCATGTCTGACCTCAGAGGGCTCATTTGAGTTTTCAGATGGTGTATTTCCTTTTCCACTATACCTAATAAAGCCCAGCCCATTTACCAACCAACGCAACTGTTTTAATACATTCTTTCCCAAACACTAACAAGTTAGTTCACGAGTCAGTACAAAAACAGATATCCAATTATTATGGTTGAGAAGGAAAGTTTGGTGATGGAAGTTTAATGCAAGTGATGATAATGACCTGACTTGATCTCACCCGTCTTGGCTCAGTCTGACGCTGACCTCTCTCCTCGACACTTACCTGAAAGAAAAGTAAAATATTAAACGTTTGCATTAAAATTAATTATGTTGTTATTATAAGTGAGAGAATTAAATGTATATCGGTTAAAATTTATAGATTACATATATGCTTTTAGACATGAATAGAAATATGCCAAGAAAGTTGGGGTGTGGGATGAAAGAGTATATATATACACACACACACACACATATATATATATATATATATATATATATATATAATGTATATATATATGTATATATATATGTATATATATATATATATATATATATATATATATATATATATATATATATATATATATATATATATATATATATGTTGTGCAAGAATGGTATATAATACCGACAAGATGAAATTAAGACACATGTGAAACATCTGGGTATCTTTATTGTAGACGTTTCGCCATCCAGTGGCTTTATCAATACAAATTCTAGGACATAGCTTGAAGACAGTAGGACTATATACAGAAGATGAGGTAATCAGTCCCTCAACCTAGGAGTAGGTGCGATGAGCACCATAGTCGTGGAGATTCTGAAGCAGAAGCAAGGAGCCTGGCGCTTATATAGTAACGCCAGGTGTAGCAGACGAGGGCATAGTCACTGGTAGGCGGGATTCCCCAGTGGAAGTAGGTCCTTCCCAAAGAGATGGGTTAGTTGTAGTAGTAGTTGTCGTAGTCGTGAAGGTTATGTACATGTCCTCATGTCGCCACTGGATGGCGAAACGTCTACAATAAAGATACCCAGATGTTGCACATGTGACTATGCCCTCGTCTGCTACACCTGACGTTACTATATAAGCGCCAGGCTCCTTGCTTCTGCTTCAGAATCTCCACGACTATGGTGCTCTTCGCACCTACTCCTAGGTTGAGGGACTGATTACCTCATCTTCTGTATATAGTCCTACTGTCTTCAAGCTATGTCCTAGAATTTGTATTGATAAAGCCACTGGATGGCGAAACGTCTACAATAAAGATACCCAGATGTTGCACATGTCTTAATTTCATATATATATATATATATATATATATATATATATATATATATATATATATATATATATATATATATATATATATATATATATATATATATATATTGCAAAAGAAAGGCCAAGTGTCTTAGCGATAAGTGACTCACTCACACACACACACACACACACACACAGTGGTCACTTAGGAACACCTCCCTGTACTGGATAGGGCTCCACTTTGTCCTCAGAACAACTTGAATTTGCCGATTTGACGTGAGAGCAACATGCAATTGCTGCAGATTTCTCGGTTACACTTTCATTCTGCGAATCTCCTTTTCCACCACATCCCAAACATTTAAGGTAAATTCTATCGCTACCATTTTCACGTCGCTGCAGAAATTGTGATATATCTTGGCAGTCGACATTTTTCCAAACTTCAACTGTCCAGTTTTGGTAAGCCTTTGCCCATTGTAGCCTTTGTTTCATTGTCTTAGTTGACAAAAGTGAACGGAGTGTGATCTGCTCCTTTAACCCAGTCACTTCAAGGTTCGACATGTTATGCATTCAGTGATGTCTTTCTGTACATCACTGCTGTAATGTAGGGTTATTTAAGGTAATGTCAGCTTCCTGTTAGCTTGATCCAGTCTGACCATTTTCCTTTGACCTCTCATTAAAACACGTGTTCACCCTCAGAACTGCCGCCTATTGGAATTTTTGTGCTTTTCTTGCCGTTCTCTATAATCTTTTAGACATTATTTTGCGTGAAAATCCCAGATCAGTAGTTTCTGAGAAACACAGATCATCCCGTCTATCACCAAGAAAGGTTCCAAGCTCAAATTCACTTAGATGACAATTCTTCGTCATTCTCGTAATGGCTTGGTGGATTCTGAAGTGAACATAACATTGCATATTTACACAACACTGGACAAGTTGTGAGTGACGTGTACTCCAGTGGTGACGTGTACTTAGCTCCAGTGGTGACGTGTATTTAGCTCCAGTGGTGACGTGTACGTAGCTCTGTGAAGACCTGTTTGTGCGCTCTCTAAGGATTCAAGCAAGATGCCCTCCATCGAGCAACTTTACCAACAGCTTAAGGAAGAATTGAGGATGGCGAAGATGAAGATTCGGCGACTGACCGAGGAAAACAAGAAGATTCGTAGTAGTCCTCCTGTTTTGAGTCCTCAGGTCAAGAAGGGAAACTGGTCAGTGGCTGGACAGCAGGGAACGAAGTTGACGATCAAGAAGACGAACGGAAAGGTAGAAACGATGAAGAAGAAAGAGACTGCTGTGGAACCTGTTGTGGAAACATCTAATACATTCTCAGTGCTACCCGACGAATGCGAGTCGACTACTGGGAACGTCACGACGAACGACACCAAGGAAGGTAAGAACATTGTTGTTGTTGGAGATAGCCAAGTTAGGTATATGGATAGGGCGTTCTGCTTGAAGGACAGGAGTAGGAGACAGAGGGTTTGCTTTCCTGGGGTTGGGATGGAGGATATTGTTAGCCATCTGGATGACATCATGAGAGGTAATGGGAGCAATCCTATTATCTGTCTCAGTGCTGGAGGCAACGATGTTGGCAGACGTAGGAGTGAAGACCTGATTAGCAGGTATAGGTCAGCAATAGAAATAATTAGGAGGAAGGGTGGGAACCCTGTCATATGTGGTATTTTGCCAAGGAGAGGAGTTGGAAATGAATGGTTGTCCAGGGCAATTGGTGTCAATTGCTGGCTGGACAAATACTGTAAGGAAAATGCGGTAACATTCATTGACAACTGGGACCTCTTCTATGGCAGAAATGACATGTATGCCAGGGATGGGGTTCACTTATCTAGGTCTGGAGTGGGGGCACTGGCAACTGCAGTGGAGGGAGCTGTTAGGTCTTTAAACTAGGAATAGTTAGTGGTATGGGTTTTGGCAGGAAAACAGTGAAGTCCCAGTGTAGTAATATTATGAGTTCTAGGGAAACTAGTAATAAGCAGAACGAGGTAGATATTGAAAAGCCAGTGACACTGGGTGATAAGGACAGTAATAGGTTTAGTAGAAAAGCAGAAATGAGCAGGAAGGGTAAAGAGAAAGGAGAGTCTTTCAATGTTTATTATGCTAATAGCCGTAGTGCTAGGAATAAGATGGACAAGTTGAGATTAGTTGCTAGTGCAGGTAACATTGATGTATTTGCCTTAACTGAGACGTGGTTTAATTCAAAAGGTCGGGACATGCCTGCGGAATGTCACATTCAGGGTTTTCAATTGTTCCAAGTAGATAGAAGTATCGGGAAGGGGGGTGGGGTGGCATTGTATGTCCGAGATCGCTTGAACTGTTGCCTAAAAACGGGTATTAAGTCTGAAGTAACGCATACAGAGTCTGTTTGGATAGAATTTTCAGAGGGGCATGAAAAACTGATTTTAGGTGTGATATACCGTCCCCCAAACTTAGATAGGGATCAAGGGAGACTACTATGGGAGGAAATTCTTAAGGCCACAAGGCACGACAACGTAGTAATTCTAGGAGACTTTAACTTTAGTCATATTGATCGGAATTTCTTGACTGGGAATTTAGAATCATACGACTTCTTAGAAGTAGTTCAGGATTGTATTTTGAAGCAGTTTGTGACAGAACCTACAAGGGGAAATAACCTGCTTGACTTAGTTCTGTCAAACAATGAATCCCTTGTTAATAATTTAGAAATTTCAGAGGAACTTGGTGCTAGCGACCACAAATCAATTACATTTAGCATTGAATGGAAGTACGATAGTAGCGATAACTCAGTAACAGTCCCAGATTTTCGCTTAGCAGATTACGATGGGCTTAGAGAACAATTATGATCTGTTGACTGGGGTAACGAAGAGAACTATCAATATGACAGTTTTCTGAACACTATACATGAGGCTCATAGAACGTTTATCCCGTATAAAGAAATTAGATCAAATAGAAATGACCCAAAATGGATGAATAATACCCTGAAATATCTACTAGGGCATAAGAAAGGAATTTATAGGCGTATCAAAAGAGGTGAGGGTCATCTTATGAATCAGTATATTGACATTAAGAGGGACATTGAAAAGGAGATAAAAGCTAAAAGGGACTATGAAATTAAAGTTGCTAGGGATTCTAAAACTAACCCAAAAAGTTTTTTCCAGGTATATAGAACAAAAGTCAGAGATAAGATAGGTCCCGTTAAAAATAACTCTGGGCATCTTACTGACAAAGAGAATGAAATGTGCTCGATTTTAAATAATTATTTTCTCTCGGTTTTTACACAGGAAGACACTAATAATATTCCAGTAATTAATTTTTATAGTTGGCCAGAAGAAGATAAATTATGTAACATCACAGTCACTAGTGAAATGGTAGTGAAGCAGATAGACCGACTGAAGCAAAATAAGTCGCCGGGTCCTGATGAGGTTTTTTCAAGGGTTCTTAAGGAATGCAAAATGGAACTCTGTGAACCATGAACAGGTGTAGTGTCTGATATGTGGAAGATGGCTAATGTAATTCGTATTTTTAAAACAGGGGACAAGTCGTTACCGTCAAATTACCGCCCAATAAGCCTGACCTCAATTGTAGGCAAATTACTAGAGTCAATTATAGCTGAGATTATAAGAAGCCATCTCGATAAGCATAGCTTGATTAATGATACTCAGCATGGATTCACAAGAGGCCGGTCTTGTCAAATTAATTTATTAACTTTCTTCAATAAAACTTTTGAGGCTGTTGACCACGATAAAGAATTTGATATTTACTTAGATTTTAGTAAGGCTTTTGATAGAGTTCCGCACCAAAGACTGTTAAAGAAAGTGGCAGCTCATGGCATTGGGGGAAGGGTGCTCTCGTGGATCGAATCATGGCTCACAGACAGGAAGCAGAGAGTGTCCTTAAATGGGGTTAAATCCGAGTGGGGATCAGTAACAAGTGGCGTTCCACAGGGATCAGTCTTGGGCCCTTTGTTGTTTATAATATATATCAATGATCTTGATGAAGGAATTACTAGTGATATGAGCAAATTCGCCGATGGCACAAAGATAGGTAGGATAATTGATTCAAACGTAGATGTTAGGGAACTTTAGAAAGATTTAGACAAACTCTATTCTTGGTCAGAAAAGTGGTAGATGCAGTTCAATGTAGATAAATGCAAGGTTCTGGAGCTCGGGAGTGTCCATTACCCTAGCACTTAAAAGTTAAATAATGTAGAACTTAGCCATACAGATTGCGAAAAGGACTTCGGGGTTATGGTAAGCAGCCACCTTAAACCAAGACAGCAATGCCTAAGCATACATAATAAGGCAAATAATGTGCAAGTCCCACTCAAATCCAACCCATCCCACTCATGTATTTATCCAACCTAAATTTGAAACTACCCAAAGTCCTAGCCTCAATAACCCAACTAGGTAGACTGTTCCACTCATCTACTACCCTATTTCCAAACCAATACTTTCCTATGTCCTTTCTAAATCTAAACTTATCTAATTTAAATCCATTATTGCGGGTTCTCTCTTGGAGAGATATCCTCAAGACCTTGTTAATATCCCCTTTATTAATACCTATCTTCCACTTATACACTTCGATCAGGTCTCCCCTCATTCTTCGTCTAACAAGTGAATGTAACTTAAGAGTCTTCAATCTTTCTTCATAAGGAAGATTTCTAATGCTATGTATTAATTTAGTCATCCTACGCTGAATGTTTTCTAACGAATTTATGTCCATTCTGTAATATGGAGACCAGAATTGAGCTGCATAATCTAGGTGAGGCCTTACTAATGATGTATAAAGTTGCAGTATGACCTCTGGACTTCTGTTGCTTACACTTCTTGATATAAATCCCAGTAATCTATTTGCCTTATTACGTACGCTTAGGCATTGCTGTCTTGGTTTAAGGTTGCTGCTTACCATAACCCCCAAGTCCTTTTCGCAATCTGTATGGTTAAGTTCTACATTATTTAACTTATAAGTGCTAGGGTTATGGACACTCCCGAGCTTCAGAACCTTGCATTTATCTACATTGAACTGCATCTGCCACTTTTCTGACCAAGAGTAGAGTTTGTCTAAATCCTCCTGAAGTTCCCTAACATCTACGTTTGAATCAATTATCCTACCTATCTTCGTGTCATCGGCGAATTTGCTCATATCACTAGTAATTCCTTCATCAAGATCATTGATATATATTATAAACAACAACGGGCCCAAGACTGATCCCTGTGGAACGCCACTTGTTACTGATCCCCACTCGGATTTAACCCCATTTATGGACACTCTTTGCTTCCTGTCTGTGAGCCATGATTCGATCCACGAGAGCACCCTTCCCCCAATGCCATGAGCTGCTACTTTCTTCAACAGTCTTTGGTGCGGAACTCTATCAAATGCCTTACTAAAATCTAAGTAAATAATATCAAATTCTTTATCGTGGTCAACAGCCTCAAAAGCTTTACTGAAGAAAGTTAATAAATTAGTTAGACAAGACCGGCCTCTTGTGAATCCATGCTGAGTATCATTAATCAAGCTATGCTTATCGAGATGGCTTCTTATAATCTCAGCTATAATTGACTCTAGTAATTTGCCTACAATTGAGGTCAGGCTTATTGGGCGGTAATTTGACGGTAACGACTTGTCCCCTGTTTTAAAAATAGGAATTACATTAGCCATCTTCCACATATCAGACACTGCACCTGTTTGAAGAGATAAATTAAAAATATTAGTTAATGGTTCACAGACTTCGATTTTGCATTCCTTTAGAACCCTTGAAAAAACCTCATCAGGACCCGGTGACTTATTTTGCTTCAGTCTGTCTATCTGCTTCACAACCATTTCACTAGTGACTGTGATGTTACATAATTTATCTTCTTCTGATCCACTATAAAAATTAATTACCGGAATATTATTAGTGTCTTCCTGTGTAAAAACCGAGAGAAAATAATTATTTAAAATCGAGCACATTTCATTCTCTTTGTCAGTAAGATGCCCATAGTTATTTTTAAGGGGACCTATCTTATCTCTGACTTTTGTTCTATAGACCTGGAAAAAACTTTTTTGGGTTAGTTTTAGAATCCCTAGCAACTTTAATTTCATAGTCCCTTTTAGCTTTTCTTATCCCCTTTTTAATGTCCCTCTTAATGTCAATATACTGATTCATAAGATGACCCTCGCCTCTTTTGATACGCCTATAAATTCCTTTCTTATGCCCTAGTAGATATTTCAGCCTATTATTCATCCATTTCGGGTCATTTCTATTTGATCTGATTTCCTTATAAGGGATAAACGTTCTTTGAGCAGCATGTATTGTGTTCAGAAAACTGTCATATTGATAGCTCTCCTCGTTACCCCAGTCAACAGATGATAAGTGTTCTCTAAGCCCATCGTAATCTGCTAAGCGAAAATCTGGGACTGTTACTGAGTTATCCCTACTATCATACTTCCATTCAATTCTACATGTAATTGATTTGTGGTCGCTAGCACCCAGTTCCTCTGAAACTTCTAAATTATTAACAAGGGATTCATTGTTTGCCAGAACTAAGTCAAGCAGGTTATTGCCCCTTGTAGGTTCTGTCACAAACTGCTTCAAAAAACAATCCTGAACTACTTCTAAGAAATCGTATGATTCCAAATTCCCAGTCAAGAAATTCCAATCAATATGACTAAAGTTAAAGTCTCCTAGAATTACTACATTATCGTGCCTTGTGGCCCTAACAATTTCCTCCCATAGTAGTCTCCCCTGGTCCCTATCTAAATTTGGGGGACGGTATATCACACCTAAAATTAATTTTTCATGTCCCTCTGAAAATTCTATCCAAACAGACTCTGTATGTGTTACTTCAGACTTAATACCCGTTTTTATGCAACAGTTCAAGCGATCTCGGACATACAATGCCACCCCACCCCCCTTCCCGATACTTCTATCTACTTGGAACAATTTAAAACCCTGAATGTGACATTCTGCAGGCATGTCCCGACTTTTTTAATTAAACCACGTCTCAGTAATGGCAAATACATCTATGTTACCTGCACTAGCAACTAGTCTCAACTCGTCCATCTTATTCCTAGCACTGCGACTATTTGTGTAATAAATATTTAATGACCCTCCTATCTCTTTACCCTTCCTGCTCCTTTCTGTTATTCCACTAAACCTATTACTGTCATTGTCAATTTGTGCCACTGGCTTTCCAATATCCTCCTCATTTTGCCTATTACTAGTTCTCCTAGTACTCATGTTACTACCCTGCGACTTCACAGTTTTCCCGCCAAAACCCATACCACTAACTATTCCTAGTTTAAAGACCTAACAGCTTCCTCCACTGCGTTGGCCAGTGCTCCCACCCCACACCTAGACAAGTGAACCCCATCCCTGGCATACATGTCATTTCTGCCATAGAAGAGGTCCCAGTTGTCAATGAATGTTACTGCATTTTCCTTACAGTATTTGTCCAGCCAGCAATTGACACCAATTGCTCTGGACAACCATTCATTTCCAACTCCTCTCCTTGGCAAAATGCCACATATGACAGGTTTCCCACCCTTCTTCCTAATTATCTCTATTGCTGACCTATACCTGCTAATCAGGTCCTCACTCCTACGTCTGCCAACATCGTTGCCTCCAGCACTGAGACAGATAATAGGATTGCTCCCATTACCTCTCATGATGTCATCCAGACGGCTAACAATATCCTTCATCCCAGCCCCAGGAAAACATACTCTCTGCCTCCTACTCCTGTCCTTCAAACAGAATGCCCTATCCATGTACCTAATCTGGCTATCCCCAACAACAACAATGTTATTACCTTCCTTGGCGTCGTCCGTAGTGATGCTCCGAGTAGTCGACTCACATTCGCCAGGTAGCATTACACCACTTGTAGAATTCGTCATGACGTTCTCGATGGTCTTCGTTGGGGTTTCTAGGGATGTCTCACTCACGTCTGCCAATGCTTCTTTGGTGCTCGTTGTGGCATTCCCAGTAGAACACTCACTGGGATTTATATCAAGAAGTGTAAGCAACAGAAGTCCAGAGGTCATACTGCAGCTTTATACATCATTAGTAAGGCCTCACCTAGATTATGCAGCTCAGTTCTGGTCTCCATATAACAGAATGGACATAAATTCGTTAGAAAACATTCAGCGTAGGATGACTAAATTAATACATAGCATTAGAAATCTTCCTTATGAAGAAAGATTGAAGACTCTTAAATTACATTCACTTGTTAGACGAAGAATGAGGGGAGACATGATCGAAGTGTATAAGTGGAAGATAGGTATTAATAAAGGGGATATTAAAAAGGTCTTGAGGATATCTCTCCAAGAGAGAACCCGCAGTAATGGATTTAAATTAGATAAGTTTAGATTTAGAAAGGACATAGGAAAGTATTGGTTTGGAAATAGGGTAGTTGATGAGTGGAACAGTCTACCTAGTTGGGTTATTGAGGCTAGG
Source organism: Cherax quadricarinatus (assembly GCF_038502225.1). NCBI lineage: Eukaryota > Metazoa > Arthropoda > Malacostraca > Decapoda > Parastacidae > Cherax > Cherax quadricarinatus. Next base: position 60,401,102 of record NC_091295.1, on the reverse strand, counting down.
ACTTTGGGTAGTTTCAAATTTAGGTTGGATAAATATATGAGTGATAGAGGTTGGATTTGAGTGGGACTTGCACATCAGAGCTTATTTCTTGGGTAACATTGAGGGTTGGGTTGGGCAAATTTTTTGTTGGTGGGATGAATTGTAAAGGACCTGCCTAGTATGGGCCAACAGGCCTGCTGCAGTGTTCCTCCTTTCTTATGTTCTTATGTTTTCTAACGAATTTATGTCCATTCTGTAATGTGGAGACCAGAACTGAGCTGCATAATCTAGGTGAGGCCTTACTAATGATGTATAAAGCTGCAGTATAACCACTGGACTTCTGTTGCTTACACTTCTTGATATAAATCCCAATTATCTATTTGACTTATTACGTACGCTTAGGCACTGCTGTCTTGAAAGTTAAGACACATGTGCAACATCTGGATATCTTTATTGTAGTAGACGTTTCGCCATCCAGTGGCTTTATCAATACAGATTCTAGGACATAATAGGAAGTCAGTAGAACTATATACAAAAGATGAGGTAATCAGTCCCTCGGCCTTGGAGTTAGTGTTCACAGCATCGTGGTGGAGGAGAATCTGGAGCAAAGACAAGAAGACTGGCGGTTTATATAGGCGTCAGTGGATAGGGACGGGCAGCAGACGAGGGCAAAGTCACTGGTAGGCGGGATTCCCCAGTGGAAGTAGGTCCTTCCCAAAGAGATGGGTTAGTTGCAGCAGCCGTGAAGGTCTTGTAGATGTCCTCTGAACCAAGATTCCATGATGTTGCAGTGTCTGACAAGTTGTGCAAGAAAGGTATAAAATACCGACAATATGAAAGTTAAGACACATGTGCAACATCTGGATATCTTTATTGTAGTAGACGTTTCGCCATCCAGTGGCTTTATCAATACAGATTCTAGGACATAATAGGAAGACAGTAGAACTATATACAAAAGATGAGGTAATCAGTCCCTCGGCCTTGGAGTTAGTGTTCACAGCATCGTGGTGGAGGAGAATCTGGAGCAAAGACAAGAAAACTGGCGGTTTATATAGGCGTCAGTAGATAGGGACGGGCAGCAGACGAGGGCAAAGTCACTGGTAGGCTTGATTCCCCAGTGGAAGTAGGTCCTTCCCAAAGAGATGGGTTAGTTGCAGCAGCCGTGAAGGTCTTGTAGATGTCCTCTGAACCAAGATTCCATGATGTTGCAGTGTCTGACAAGTTGTGCAAGAAAGGTATAAAATACCGACAATATGAAAGTTAAGACACATGTGCAACATCTGGATATCTTTATTGTAGTAGACGTTTCGCCATCCAGTGGCTTTATCAATACAGATTCTAGGACATAATAGGAAGACAGTAGAACTATATACAAAAGATGAGGTAATCAGTCCCTCGGCCTTGGAGTTAGTGTTCACAGCATCGTGGTGGAGGAGAATCTGGAGCAAAGACAAGAAGACTGGCGGTTTATATAGGCGTCAGTGGATAGGGACGGGCAGCAGACGAGGGCAAAGTCACTGGTAGGCGGGATTCCCCAGTGGAAGTAGGTCCTTCCCAAAGAGATGGGTTAGTTGCAGCAGCCGTGAAGGTCTTGTAGATGTCCTCTGAACCAAGATTCCATGATGTTGCAGTGTCTGACAAGTTGTGCAAGAAAGGTATAAAATACCGACAATATGAAAGTTAAGACACATGTGCAACATCTGGATATCTTTATTGTAGTAGACGTTTCGCCATCCAGTGGCTTTATCAATACAGTTTCTAGGACATAATAGGAAGACAGTAGAACTATATACAAAAGATGAGGTAATCAGTCCCTCGGCCTTGGAGTTAGTGTTCACAGCATCGTGGTGGAGGAGAATCTGGAGCAAAGACAAGAAGACTGGCGGTTTATATAGGCGTCAGTGGATAGGGACGGGCAGCAGACGAGGGCAAAGTCACTGGTAGGCGGGATTCCCCAGTGGAAGTAGGTCCTTCCCAAAGAGATGGGTTAGTTGCAGCAGCCGTGAAGGTCTTGTAGATGTCCTCTGAACCAAGATTCCATGATGTTGCAGTGTCTGACAAGTTGTGCAAGAAAGGTATAAAATACCGACAATATGAAAGTTAAGACACATGTGCAACATCTGGATATCTTTATTGTAGTAGACGTTTCGCCATCCAGTGGCTTTATCAATACAGATTCTAGGACATAATAGGAAGACAGTAGAACTATATACAAAAGATGAGGTAATCAGTCCCTCGGCCTTGGAGTTAGTGTTCACAGCATCGTGGTGGAGGAGAATCTGGAGCAAAGACAAGAAGACTGGCGGTTTATATAGGCGTCAGTGGATAGGGACGGGCAGCAGACGAGGGCAAAGTCACTGGTAGGCGGGATTCCCCAGTGGAAGTAGGTCCTCCCCAAAGAGATGGGTTAGTTGCAGCAGCCGTGAAGGTCTTGTAGATGTCCTCTGAACCAAGATTCCATGATGTTGCAGTGTCTAACAAGTTGTGCTGCAACTAACCCATCTCTTTGGGAAGGACCTACTTCCACTGGGGAATCCCGCCTACCAGTGACTTTGCCCTCGTCTGCTGCCCGTCCCTATCCACTGACGCCTATATAAACCGCAAGTCTTCTTGTCTTTGCTCCAGATTCTCCTCCACCACGATGCTGTGAACACTAACTCCAAGGCCGAGGGACTGATTACCTCATCTTTTGTATATAGTTCTACTGTCTTCCTATTATGTCCTAGAATCTGTATTGATAAAGCCACTGGATGGCGAAACGTCTACTACAATAAAGATATCAAGATGTTGCACATGTGTCTTAACTTTCATATTGTCGGTATTTTATACCTTTCTTGCACAACTTGTCAGACACTGCAACATCATGGAATCTTGGTTCAGAGGACATCTACAAGACCTTCACGGCTGCTGCAACTAACCCATCTCTTTGGGAAGGACCTACTTCCACTGGGGAATTCCGCCTACCAGTGACTTTGCCCTAGTCTGCTGACCGTCCTATCCACTGACGCCTATATAAACCGCCAGTCTTCTTGTCTTTGCTCCAGATTCTCCTCCACCACGATGCTGTAAACACTAACTCCAAGGCCGAGGGACTGATTACCTCATCTTTTGTATATAGTTCTACTGTCTTCCTATTATGTCCTAGAATCTGTATTGATAAAGCCACTGGATGGCGAAACGTCTACTACAATAAAGATATCCAGATGTTGCACATGTGTCATAACTTTCATATTGTCGGTATTTTATACCTTTCTTGCACAACTTGTCAGACACTGCAACATCATGGAATCTTGGTTCAGAGGACATCTACAAGACCTTCACGGCTGCTGCAACTAACCCATCTCTTTGGGAAGGACCTACTTCCACTGGGGAATCGCGCCTACCAGTGACTTCGCCCTCGTCTGCTGCCCGTCCCAATCCACTGACGCCTATATAAACCGCCAGTCTTCTTGTCTTTGCTCCAGATTCTCCTCCACCACGATGCTGTGAACACTAACTCCAAGGCCGAGGGACTGATTACCTCATCTTTTGTATATAGTTCTACTGTCTTCCTATTATGTCCTAGAATCTGTATTGATAAAGCCACTGGATGGCGAAACGTCTACTACAATAAAGATATCCAGATGTTGCACATGTGTCTTAACTTTCATATTGTCGGTATTTTATACCTTTCTTTGCACAATCAATTATCCTACCTATCTTTGTGTCATCGGCGAATTTGCTCATATCACTAGTAATACCTCATCAAGGTCATTGATATATATTATGGTATAAACCTTGGTAATAAATACCGACAAGTTGGTTTAGAAAGACACGTAAGCAAACACTATGACATATTTATTAGAAAACGTTTCGGTCCTGGGACCTTGATCACTTCTAACATACAGAGGTAGAAAGACATTTTATATACAGGCAGAGTGTGCGTCACACCTCACTCTCCGCCTATATATATATATATATAATGTCTTTCTACACACACACACTCAGTTCACGGAGTTCACTACTTTATCACAAAATAGGCGCATGGCTTCTGCCAAAAAGAAGAGGCCACGATGCTCCATGAACACGACGGAGGACTCGGATTTGGAAATATGGGGCGCAATTCTAGCGAAGAAGTTGCGAGAGGAAGAGGAAGATCATTGTAGCAGATCTGACAGTTCCAACCATGGAGCCAGCGACAATAGAAACAGGGGAGGAAATAAACACCCCACCCCCCGAAAACTAAGAGGGATGGAACACTGTGGACAACTACAAGAAGCGCCGTCCGTCCAAGGAGCAGGCAAACCAGCTCAACCGACCTGGCAAATTCAAGGTGAAGTCTTACGGGGACCACAGAACCCACTATGGCGTTGTTTCATACCTGGAATCATGACACAACCTGAAGTTCAAGATATGGTTCAACTTGAGGGGAGAACCAATATTGACTCCTCTCAACAAGGAAATGTATACCACCTTGAAGAGAGTCATGAAGACAGATCGCTCATTCACCCTGGAGGAACTGGACTCTCGGCAGAAAATCACCAAGGGTGTAGTGATGCGATACCCGCTGATGATGCCCATCGAGGCAGTAGCAGCTCACCCCAGTGTGGTGTCAGCTCAACGTCTCAAGGCAAAGACGGCAGGCAACGCACCAACCCGACAGGCCCTCATTCAGCATGTAGGATCACTGCCATCCCAGCTGGACCTCGGTTCTTGGGGCAAGTACGATGTCAGGACCTTCACAGCAGAACCAGTTCGCTGTTTCAAGTGTCAGCGTTATGGACACCTGGGTGCACTCTGTCCGAACAGAGTAATCTGCGGTGTCTGCAGCCAGCACCACCCTACCGAGGAATGCATTACCAAGCTGAAAAATGCATCGCCACCCACTCCACAATGCCCGAACTGCAGGCAGAAACACCATGCCTGAAATCCTCGATGCCCCGAGAGGTTCGCCAGAATTCAAAAGTCTGGAAGACGCCAAAAACTCGGCAACAGGCTACGACGAATCATCACTCTCAGCAAACGATGGGTGCAGAGAACGCTGCCATACCGCAGATCTCTCAGCAGCTAACCCAAGTCAATACCCAGGAATTTCCAACCCTCGAAGCCTCAACCAGGCGTCAAGGTCAAGAACCTCCTGCACCCCTACCTCAACGAAGAAACAGAAACAAGAGGAACAGGAGGCGTCAACAGGGTGCATCTGGTCAATGCGATGCACTAAACGAGCCCCCACCGGCCATAGCACGACAACGCAGGCAGTCCTTACCCGGCATAGGCACTTTGCAGACTCAACTGGCACCTCACCAGCAGACCCCGGCTACCCAACCTGGTATACAGCAACAGACCACGGTGCATACAAAGAAATCCAACCCTCAGCAGTCCCTACAGACCACAACAGCCCAGATAATATCCACTGTTTCGAACCCAACCCCAAAGCAGGCCCTCACCAGGGAGGATCTCGTAGCACTCATCAAGGTGTTCACGGATCTTATTTGCAACACAATCAACTCCACGGAACAACAAAGCACATTTCGGCAGATGGTCAATACGCTCCTGAGAGTGTGCTTACTGACCGAGGAGGAGACAGTGGATGCCATGAATTTGCAGGTTCTCAGAGCGGGCAGGACTCAGTCTCCAGCTCAGGAAACAACATCGATGGAATAACCTCGGTACCAAATCACACCCTCAAGGTTCTACAATGGAACATTCAGGGCCTGAGGGGCAAACAGCACCTCTTGCTGGAGGCAGTAATTCGGGATCGGGTTGACATTGTCTTGCTACACGAAACTCTGACTGTTCCGACTATGTGCCCAAGACTACCCGGTTTTGCTGGGTATTTTCTGCACATGGACCCAGGCGTTCACTGCAGAGGCACAGCTGTTTTTGTATCCAATACAATACCTCACGAGGTTATAGCCAACCCTGTGGACTGTGGGGAGGATGTCGAGGTACAGGCCATCCTTGTGCACATACCTGGGGCGCCCATTACCATCTATAACATCTACAAGAACCCAAGACACACCCTCGACATTGCAGAGGTTCTTGCATTTGCACGCACTGAGTGTATTATTGTGGGTGGAGACTTCAACGCACATCACCCAATGCTGCACTCTCACTCAGCAACCAATGCTGCTGGCAGACACATAGCAATGCTCCTACACGATATTCCAGAGGTAAAGTTGCTAAACAATGGAGACCCCACACACCTGTTGGGTGGCTGCCTCGACCTTACCTTTGGGTCAAGACAACTCGCAGGAGGAGCCACATGGGAAACTCATCCTCACCATGTCAGTGACCACTTTGCAGTGATCACCACCTTCAATATCAACAGGCCTCCCACAGTTGTGCTGCCTCCTAGATGGGACGTAAAGAGGGCCAACTGGAAGGTGTTCCAGGATTATCTTCATGACTGGTGGTCCACATACTCTCTATCTGAAGACTGATACGGCTGAACAGGAGCTAATCACTGTTCTCACCCAGGCAGCAGAGTGCGCAATTCCAAAGAAGTCCGCAGGACGCACTCACAAAAGAGACTGGTGGTTCTACAACGACGAGGTGCGGGAGCAGAACCACCGCATCAACTCTTTTAGGAAGTTATACAGGCGTAACCCTACGGCAGAAAACAGGAATACTCTGAGAGCCATTGTGCATCATGCCCGCAGAGTCTCTCTCAGAGTAAAAACTGAAAAATGGCTGGAGTGGTGCTCAACATTCGGGCATCACACCACCTTATCTGAGATATGGGGCAAGCTCAACATAGCAACTGGCAAGAGCAAGCCGAGGCCACCAGCCCACCCGAACCCATCCCAGGAAGCTGAGAAACTAGTGGAGCTTTTCACTTCCAGGGGAGCCTCCACTTAGCTTCCACAGGACATCCGGAATATACAGACGGATCTTCTGCCATAGCACCAGCTAACGATACAAGCTGCATGTGAGTCGGAAGATGTGACTGATGAAGACCTCACGGACTTGGAACTCCGAGGTGCCATTAAGAGCACAGGTGACACTGCCCCGGGCATCGATGGTGTTACGTACTCCATGATTGCACGGGCTGGGCAGAGTGGATGGGAGGCCATGCTAGATGTCATTAACAAGTCGTGGAGGGCCAGGACACTCCCAGCAGCTTGGAAGAAAGCTACCATCGTACCAATTCCAAAACCCAAGGAGGACCCAGGCAGTATGAGACCCATATCGCTGAACAGCTGCTTAGCCAAGACTGCTGAGAGAATGGTGTTAAACCGCCTCCTATGGAAACTTGGACCCTCTCATCATCACATAATTGGCTTCACCAAAGGAGTGGGTACAGCAGAGTGCATAACCACTCTTCTAAGCCAGATTGCTGATAGTAACAAAAAACCTTGTATCGTCGTCTACCTCGACCTTGAGAAGGCATTTGAGCTAGCCAGCCCCACAGCAATTCTGGCAATACTAGCTCGGAAGGGAATCAAAGGACGCCTCTTGGCCTGGATAGAGTCCTACCTTAGGAGCAGGAAGGCCTGTATCAGCTTTCAGGGACACTACTCTTCCTTTAAAACCCTGGAAAACGGTACGCCACAAGGAGGTGTGCTCAGCCCTACCCTGTTTAACATCCTTAGGCAGGAACTTGTGAGCCTTCCGTTTCATAGTGGTACACAGCTCCTCAGCTATGCTGCTGATCTTGCACTCGTAGTGAATGGGAAAGGCAATTTAGAGCGACAGGCTCAGAGAGCTTTGAACCTAATTACGCAATCTTGCAAGGAACTAGGCCTCAAGATCTCGGCCGGGAAATCTCTTGCAATGATGTTCAAGGGACCAGATCCTGTGAATAGATTACGTATTCAGGATACAGAACTTGAGTGGACAGGCTCCTACCTGTACTTGGGAATCTACATTGATAAAAAGCTGACCTTTCAGAAACAGGCCGAGTATGTCAGGTCACGTGCTCTACTCAGACTCAACGCCATGAGAGCCATGACGAGGCACCGTGAAGGGGCAAGCAAAGATGTATTTCGCTTGTACTATATACAAGCTATACGCTCGCTCATTGACTACGGTGCACCGGCATTAGCTCATCTCTTCCCGCAGAGCAGGCAAAGGGTGGAGGTCGTACAAAATCAGGCGATAAGAACTATGCTTGGGGCCTCCATCTGGACCAACACAGTATGTCTCAGATCTGAGGCCCGGCTTCCTTCCTTGGATGACAGAGTAAGATACATAAACGCCTGCAAAGTGGCCACGATTCTGCACCGGCAGCAAGGTGCCCCACTAAGGAGACGGATATTGGCAACCATGACACAAGATCCCACACTCTTCACGGACTACTCCTGGATTCGTTCGTTTTGTGCTGCTGGGCGGAAGTTGCTGCCTATACAACTACTCCTTGAGAAGAGTTGTGACCTTCCTGTTGCTGGGTACCATCCACAACTTCCCTGGCGCCCAGATCCAGCCGATGTTTGCATCATGCAACTACCCATCTCTAAGCGTCTCTGCAGTCAAGACACCCTCAGCAATCATGCTGAGACAAGCATGGCACTGGCAGAGGGAGGCACATGTGCAGTGTATTTCACAGATGGTTCTGTCGATCCTGACAGGAAGAGAGCAGCAGCTGGACTGTACCACAATGGTCACACACAAGGCTGGCGACTCCCTGACCACTGCACAATCCTTCAAGCTGAGCTGGTGGCGATTCAGCAGGCATTGTCACATGCCCTACGACATCGACTCCGACCTGTCATACATGTTGATTCCACCTCTGCAATCAATGCCCTCTCCCATCCTCAACCACAGGACAATGTTCACCTCATCACATCGATCCTGAGCATAATGACAGCCTTAGAAGTTCAGGGTAACAGATCGATATTGAACTGGATCCCCAGCCATGCTGGCATCCGGGGAAATGAGGCGGCAGATGATGCAGCCAAGGCAGCAACAGACTATCCACATGTTGGGATTACTGTCCCAGTCAGCCTACGACAGACCAAACTAGTGGCTGCCAGAGCCACGAAACGACTCAGGGAGAATCCCCTCCATATGATAGAAGCTGGTCCAGAGCGCAGTGTACCACCATCCATCGGCTTCGTTTGGGCTTTCCCTCAGCCAAGATGATGGTAGACAAGGCTGAGGAGGAGATGTGCCAGTACTGTCAGCACGTTGTCCAGCGGCCCCTAACACAGTATCTTCTGGAGTGCGAAGCTACTGAGACACTCCGCAGGCAACTAGGAGTGATATTCCCCCCCGAAGAGGACCCAGAGATGACTGCGGCCACACTAGTGTACCATGGGGTCAACGAACCAGACAAGCTGTTACCTGTGATAACGACATATCCTCCTCCTCGCTAGTGTCCATAGTTAGGAGTACATATGGTGTCGCTTATGAGATGCACCAGTTGAACTGAACAGAAGAGTGCTTGAGCAGCATACGTCGCATCATTGTAGAAACCTTTCTCCATCGGGAGCCAGAGACGGGTCATCGCAAGATTGAGACTCGTGCCAGGACTACGGTCTTGGCGAACATTATACATACATACCACTGAATGTTAGAAGTGATCAAGGTCCCAGGACCGAAACGTTTTCTAATAAATATGTCATTGTGTTTGCTTACATGTCTTTCTAAACCATATATATTATAAACAACAACGGGCTTAAGAATGATCCCTGTGGTACGCCACTTGTTACGGATCCCCACTCGGATTTAACCCCATTTATGCACACTGCTTCCTGTCTGTGAGCCATGACTCGATCCATGAGAGCGCTTTTCCCTGAGTGCCATGAGCTTCCACTTTCTATAACAGTCTTTGGTGCGGAACTCTGTCAAAAACCTTACTAAAATCTAAGTAAATAATATCAAATTCTTTATCGTGATCAACAGCCTCAAAAGCTATACTGAAGAAAGTTAATAAATTAGACAAGAACGGCCTATCGTGAATCCATGCTGAGTATCATTAATCAGATTATGCTTATCCAGATGGCTTCTTATAATCTCAGCTATAATTGACTCTAGCAATTTGCCTACAATTGAGGTCAGGGTTATTGGGCGGTAATTTGACGGTAATGACTTATCCCCCGATCTAAAAATAGGAATTACATTAGCCATCTTCCACATATCAGACACTATACCTGTTTGAAGAGATAAATTAAAAATATTAGTTAATGGTTCACAGAGTCCCATTTTGCATTCCTTAAGAACCCTTGTAAAAAGCTCATCAGGTCCCGACGACTTATTTTGCTTCAGTCGATCTATTTGTTTCATAACCATTTCACTAGTGACTGTGATGTTACATAATTTATCTTCTTCAGGCCCAATATAAAAATTAATTACTGGGATATTGTTAGTGTCTTCCTGTGTAAAAACCGATAGAAAATAATTATTTAAAATTGAGCACATTTCGTTCTCTTTGTCAGTAAGATGCCCAGAGTTATTTTTAAGGGGACTTATCTCTAACTTTTGTTCTATACACCTGGAAAAAACTTTTTGGGTTAGTTTTCGAATCCTTGGCAACTTTAATTTCATAGTCCCGTTGAGCTTTTCTTATCCCCTTTTTAACGTCCCTATTAATGTCAATATACTGATTCATAAAATGACTCTCACCTCTTTTGATACGCCTATAAATTCCTTTATGCCCTAAAAGATATTTGAGCCTATTATTCATCCATTTTGGATCATTTCTGCTTGATCTAATTTCTTCATACGGAATAAATGTTCTTTGGGCAGCATGTATAGTGTTCAGAAAACTGTCATATTGATAGCTCTCCTCGTTACCCCAGTCAACAGATGATAAGTGTTCTCTAAGCCCATCGTAATCTGCTAAGCAAAAATCTGGGACTGTTACAGAGTTATCCCTACTATCATACTTCCATTCAATGCTAAATGTAATTGATTTGTGGTCGCTAGCACCAAGTTCCTCTGAAATTTCTAAATTATTAACAAGGGATTCATTGTTTGCCAGAACTAAGTCAAGCACGTTATTTCCCCTTGTAGGCTCTGTCACAAACTGCTTCAAAAAACAATCCTGAACTACTTCTAAGAAGTTGTATGATTCTAAATTCCCAGTCAAGAAATTCCAATCAATATGACTAAAGTTAAAGTCTCCTAGAATTACTACGTTATCGTGCCTTGTGGCCTTAACAATTTCCTCCCATTGTAGTCTCCCTTGGTCCCTATCTAAGTTTGGGGTACGGTATATCACTCCTAAAATCAGTTTTTCATGCCCCTCTGAAAATTCTATCCAAACAGACTCAGTATGGGTTTCAGACTTTATATCCGTTTTTATGCAACAGTTGAAGCGATCTCGGACATAAAGTGCCACCCCAGCCTCCTTCCCGATACTTCTGTCTACTTGGAACAATTTAAAACCCTGAATGTGACATTCAGCAGGCATATCCCGATTTTTCGTATTGAACCACGTCTCAGTTAAGGCAAATACATCAATGTTACCTGCACTAGCAACTAGTCTCAACTCATCCATCTTATTTCTAGCACTACGACTTTTTATGTAATGTATATTTAAGGACCCTCCCTTCTCTTTTTTCTTCCTGCTGATTTCTGTTCCTCCACTATTCCTGTTACTCTCCTTATCACCTAATGCCATGGCTTTCCTAAGTTCATCAATAACTCTTCCTCATTCTGCCTATAACTGGTTTCCTTAAAACTCACACTATCGCTACACTCAGAATTCATTGATTTTCCACGAAAACCCAAAACACTGTCTATTTCTAGTTTAAAGAGGGAGAAGGATGGGCAGGGAAGAAGGGAGAGAGGGCAGGGAAGAAGAGAGAGAGGGCAGCGAAAGAGGAAGGAAGGGCAAAGGAGGACAAAGTGCAGGGAAAGAGAGAAGGGAGGGCAGCAAAGGAAGGAAGGCAGGAAAGGGAGGAGGGAGGGAAGGGAAGGAGGATGGGTGAGAAGGGAGTAGGGAAGGAGAGAGGGACGGATGGCAGGGAAGGAAAGAGTTCAGGGAGGAGGAGGGTAGGCTTGGAAGAAGGGCAGGGAGGGAGGGAGTCAAGGGAAGTAGGGCAAGAAGGGAGGGAGGGAGGGAGGGAAGGGAAGTAGAGAAGGGAGGGAGGGAGGGAAGGCTGGGAAGGTGGGTGAGAGTTTGTGTGACGTATTTGTGTTCAATTTGATCTGATGCTGCAATTGAGTTTGATTCCTATGTTCGCCGTTTATTACAGTTTACCCCATAATTTCTAGCTCAATATTGACTAGGCAAGAGAATGGCCCATGGGTCTGCCAATTGAATCTATTCTTGGAAATAAAACTTCCCAGTAACAGAGATGTGTAATGGCATTACTTCTAACTCAGAGTTGAACGTTTCCTCAGTTAAACGTTGACGGAGGCATACAAAATAACTTCTATAGCCGAGCATCGTGTACTGTCAAGAAATAAGAAAAGATACGAAAACTTGAGGGTAATATAAAAAATCTAAATCAAGGAAACAAATATTCAAATTGGCTTAAATAATCTCTCTGATATAGTCCATGCATATACTTTACACGTAATGTCAAGAGATGAAGACAGCTCATTCCTAATGGCTCATTGAAAATAAAGGA